>NW_026862253.1:0-34594 GCF_026571515.1 Ruditapes philippinarum | reverse complement strand
CTCTAAAAAAATGCCCTAAAGTTGAAAAACCGTTGACTAAGAACAGCACAAAAAAATGATTTTCAATTTATTTCTAAGTATATTTCTTAATTATCTTTTGCATTTCTTATTGATTTCAGTACCCCAGCTGATCTATGTAAAGAATTCAAATTTCATGTTTTTAGGCTTTTGGTCCTCAGTGGAGTTCCTTTAGCAATATTTTTTAGTGTCCTTCCTCTGCCACAGCGGATTCAGATGTTTTGTGTAAAGATGTTAACATTTATTAGTTTGAAAAAAGTAGCCATTGGCAAAATATTAAGAAAAAACAACTGTGTGGAATTTTACTGTAAGTATATGACAAACTGTTATACTGATGTTAATAACTTTAACAATTTATTGTTACATATTCTTGTATTGTTTGATTTGATCGCAGGTTTTGAACCTGTGGGTGGTAGCCAGACAAGTAGGGAACCTAAACCATCCAGCAGTTCGGAATCTGCTAGCACCAAACAGCATGCGGAGGTAAAAGTTGAACCAGTTCAGCAACAACAAGTGCCAGATAGTGGTCCACCTGTAGAACCTGATAAACCTTTGTTGAAGAAAGTATCCGTTGAGGTAATCCAAATATTTTGGTTAATTTGTTCAACATTAGGTTGATTAATAAACTTGAGGTTAAAAATAAACCAGAAATATTAACTTTTGTTAAGTTTAGGTGAAATGATCACCGGAATGTTGTACAACAATTTGTGAATTGGCATTAAACATACATGTATGACTAACCTCCTTTATAATTAAAAAAAAATTGTTGATCTGTATAGGCCCTGTCACACAGACTACTCTTTCACTGTGTTTGCACGGCTTTGTTAGATATATCAAAGCGCTGCAAGATTGCAATAAAAAATGTGATATTTGTTATAACGTTGAAACTTCATGGACTCCTCACGGCGATCATGGCGATGTTATGGAGCTTCCACAGCCTTTTAGTTGGTGATTGTCTACGTTCAGACTGCATTCTTTGCGATTTCATGTCGCTATCGCATGCTGAAAGCGTAAAGCTCTGTAAAAGTGCGGTGCACACGCAGTATAAGCGCAGTAGAGACGCCGCACAATCTCCATACAAGAGCCGTTGATAACCACCGCAATTATTCAGCACTCCTGTTGCGTTGTAGGAGATGCTATTGAGTTGCTATTGTGTCCTTACTGCAATCCCACTGCGCTCTTATCAGAACGCCGAGTGACAGCTTTTGTTTTGAGCATGCTCAAAATGCACCGTAGGTCGGCGTTCTATGTGATGCTACTTTCGATGCTGCGGCGATGTTTGGGATCTTACTGTGCTCACGTCGACATCGTGAATTTTCTTTGGACGCAGTAAGAACGCTGCCCTAGTCTGACAGGGGTTTAAATACTCTGTCTGTCTGTCTTTCATAAAATTTTACTTCTGTGGTGTAATTTTATCTTTTGATAATTTTATATGTTTATGTTAGTGTTCATCAGTGCTCTTCTATAGAAATTAAAAACTTCGACGGGAGCGATAGTGACAGGAGAATGTTTCTAATTTCTGAAGAACAGCTAAGGATGAATACTTACATACTTAGTGTCAAGCTTTATTTGGCTTCCTTACAATTCACTTAGTTACGTCTCTACGGGGTTCTATGAAGTACTATGAAAAATAGAAGGCGACTATGAACAGAATTCGATATAGTATCGACTTGTGTTCTGCTATGAAAATTAACACACATAATTTTGAAGAAATACAGCGTTTTCATTGGATGACAAATAAAGCCGGACACTAATGCAAAAACAAAAGGTCAAATCTGTGTATATGATGTAGAAGCTTCAATGTTTTATATAATGTTTATTGTATAATTAGTTAATCAAGGACTCAGCTAAAGTGTTATTCTGGGAGGTGATAGATGAACTATGTACTGGTATCGGACGGGAAGTGAAACTAGAGGTAGACACCAAACTACAGTTCTCCGTAGATTGTCTAGAATCAATAGTTGGAACTACACTAAAGGAAGATATGAGGTAGATTATAGAACTTTGTTGTTGTCAAGTAAAATTAACATTTACCTTGGTAACAGTAAACCTGGAAAATTTGTATTATTTTATCTTTGGTTTTAAATAAAATTGGTCTATAATGGAAGGTTTGTAATACACTGTACAATAAATAACTTTGTTGATAATATTTAGTATCAGACCTTACAATAAAAACTATTAAAAAAATTATATATAGATGTTGTTGGTAAGTGTGAGATACATGATCCAATATAACTTATCTGTATTTAGCTGATAATAAAATGTTCTACAATTACAGTGTAAATAATTTCATTCACATGTAAATGTTTATACTAAATCACTTACAACTTTCTTCAAATTTTTTTTCCGCAAGAAATATTTTATAAGAATATCCAAATGATTGATTTCTATTGTTTTTATCGATATTTGAATGCCCAATTATAGACTAATCAACTTTAACCTGGTTGAACCAAAAGTCACTAACTTAAGCCCCTACCATAGAGCCTGAATAGTCTACATTTTTGTGCAGTCTAACCAGGCTCTATAGCTCAATTATTTTTTTTATATTGAAATCCCTTAACCTTTGAATGGACTGTTCCAAATTTAAGTCGGGCAAAGCTATTATACAGATTCAATAAGTTATTGGTTATGATACTGGCAAAATGTTGGGGATGAGAACAAACTATACATTATTTACAATAGTTTCATTTTTCATTTACATGTATTTTTAGGACAATATGTGAGGAAACATTTGACGAGGCTCAGGAAGCTAAACGTAAAGCGTTACAGTTAGAGAAGGAGTTAAGACAAGATAGAGTGGCGGAACAGATCACTGATGACATGGTTAGTGATCTCGTACATCAAGAGGCATTAAACCTGGCTACCATTGAAATGAGGTAAAGTATATTAATGTTTGATGTAATTTTTAGCTTGACTATTGAAAGAAAACAGAGCTGTTCTAGTATGGGTAATTTATCGTTTAGATTGGCTGAGCAGTTTAACACCTTATAAACCTTTAAGGGCATTAATATTTAAAAATTTCACATGCCTTCAGTATCATTATTGTTGGTCAATGTCTAAGTGCTGTAACTCTTGAATAGGCTTTCTCTTAAATAATCCCATTGGTTAAGTTGGGAGAACTGCATAGCCCTTGTTTTTTTGTCACATAAGTGGTAGTTTATAAATGATTTCCTCAGAAATAAGAAAAAACTTACATTAAAGAGAAAAGATTTCTCTGTGAAAGCTTGTAAGTTTTTACAGTCACAAATTGTACATAATATTCCCAACAATTGTCAGGAATTTAGTAGTAAAGATGGCCCGATATCATCGATGTTTCGATGAATTGTGATTTTTGCCCTTACAATACTGAAGGTATGGCAACATGGTGCAGCATTCTTATATTGTTTTGCTTAACAGCACTGAAGTTTCAGAAACTTGCAGTTGGTTGTTTTTATTACTTTATGACATATATAAAGCCAGTGGATTGTTATATAAATACTAATTAAGAGCTAGATCTAGTCACTACAATGGTGTAACAAACCTAGTCTGTCCAACCCTTTGTCATCATGCTGCCTAGCTGTCAAACTATCTGTCTGTGGAATGACAAACCAGTGGAATGTGGGGGCACCCATTTCCCATGGACATATTTTTAGTTGCATGGGTGAAATTTTTTCAGGAATTTGCCTGAAAATCAGTGTTGTTTTTCTTGTCTACTCTTAAAAGCTCTCTTTTTCTGTATTAAATCAAATGAAGTAGTTATTAATTCAAGGTTTTTCAGGTTTTCTGATATTTTAAACTTGCACACATATTGTTGATTTTTATTTGCACAGCTATATTTTTATTTCAGAGAGGTGAAAGCCGAGTTAAAGAGACAGTGTATAGAGAGAGTTACTGTAGATGTCAATAAAGATCTTGTTGATGAAGTAATGAAGGAAATGGTTATTGATGTATCAGAGGAAGTGTATGATATAGATGTTATACAAAGACTTAAACAGCTTGATGACTTTGAGAAGTTAGTCAAACTGAGCAGGGCTGGCAGATTTTGGCATAAATGGAAGAAAGAATATAAGGCAGTGACTAAGTTAAAGCGTGCGATGGAGGAATTCCCGTGCGCACCAAACATGCAAAGTAATCAGGAACAGCTGAAACAACTGCTCTGTGTTGATGATGAGAGAATTATTGATAAGAAATTCTATGTGAATAAGAGAGCTAAGCTAACAATAGAGACACCGTTAGAGATAGAGAAACGGAGGAAGGAAACAGAGACACGGGCTCTCGTGCATCGTTTATACAGAAATCTTCTTCATCAGACTGCATGGTCGCCGCTTGATCTCAGTCGTATTATTGGCCAAGAATTGAGAAGAAAGTACAAACCTGGTCAACAGTCAAGTTAGTATTATCATGATAAATATTCTGTTTTAAATGTCTCAAATACCGCCTCCATGGTCAAGGGGTTAGAGTCGATGACTTCTAATCCAGTTACCTCTCTGGCGTGGGTTCGAACCCCGGGAGATGCTTTGGTTTTTTAGCATGGAGGAAGGAAGTCTAGTAGTAGTGTAACTCTCCAGGAACGATGGTTAGGAAACTACCTGCCTATATGACTGAAATACTGTTGGGAAAGGGCGTAAAATGAAACAAACAAACAAATAAATGTCTCAAATTTTGATTGGCTGTAAACACTGTGTACAATGCATCGTAGATAGTTGACTGTGTGTGTGCATAAATTTTAGTATTGCATATTATTCTTAATGACATATTTCTTGATTCAAATATCATTACTTCACAAAAATTGTGAAAAATTACACCATAAGGCCATCCTTAAAAAATGTTTGTTTGCAGTAACGCGACCGACTCACAAAATTTGCCCCTACTCAAAATATTTTTTCATGGTCTGGATAAAAAAAATTTTTTTTTGAATCAGAAAATTATGCCTTGTGCTTTGTTTTCGTTCTTTTAAAGGTTAATAGAAGAAATAAAATGTAGGTCTTATTAAATTAGAATTCAGTTATCAATTTATTAATTGTTACCAGATTATCAAAGCATACTGGTTTCCTAGCAGTTTCCGGCCACAAATCGCACTTTTTAACAAATGAAATAAAAATCAGTCTACGGAGGGGTACAAAACTTTGACAGGACAAAGTTAGGTACCTGTCCAGCTTTGCCATGTGCTTAATGTTGCACTTTCATTTTACTTTTTAATTCATAGCAGTTTTCCGTACCTTTTTTATTTTGAATATATTTCAGTACCATAAAGCAATGTTAAGATGGTTTTACAAGACAAACAGAACTTCCCAACCTTTTCCGTGTCGTCTCCAACAATATTTTCCGAAGTATTGATTTACCTAAAATGGGGTCTTAGTTATTGAGCATGGATATGCAAACCAGAATTCCCCAGGTGTTACTTATTTTTGAAAGTCGCAAGTTCTCTACAGTATGTAACTTTAAATAACAGACAAAACTTCAAAACATATAAATTGTTGTACTATTTTAAATGCTGTTTAGCATTGAAAACAAAAGTCTCTCTGATTGACGAAGTAATGTGGATGCCTTACTGGTAAAAATAGACTGTACTGGGCGAAGATGATAAACGGCCGGAAAACTGTTAGGGGACAGAAACCGCTAGGAAACCAGTATATTGTCCAGCATTTTGAAATTCCATGTTTATTTGGGAGTACAGTTCAATAAAAAAATAAAAATCGACCTACCTACCCACCTTGAAAATTCTGGGTCAGGTTACTGCAAACAAATATTTTTTTAAGGATGGCCTAATGGTGACTTGAAGTCAGTTCATACTTGAATTAATTTTTATGTACAAAGTTAATGATGATATTATTATTACTTGCATTCTTGTAATACATTTTCAGTGGTCAAAAGACACTGCTCACTAAAAATGACTAATGAAAACTGTTGCATACAATATTTTTTTCTAAATTTTATCATTCCCTATCTAAGTCAAAATATTAATCATATATACGTACTATTTAAACTTTTTTAGATCAACTATTCGATTTAGAATTTTGACAGAATTATGCCCCTTTTTTGACTTAGAATTTACGTTAAAGTTTTTGTAATACCTCAAATATTTTCAAAGTCCATTGACATATGGCTTTAACTTTGCACACTTGTTCACCATCATGACCCCAACCTGTAGACAGGAGGAGGTAACTGTATCAAGCATTTTGACAGAATTATGCCCCTTTTTCTACTTAAAATTTACGTGAAAATTTTTGCAATACCTCAAATATTTTCAAAGATGATGGCTTTAAAACAACTCTTCTTTGTGAGCATAATAGGACTCTCTCCAAGGCCTATAACTGTAGTATGGAGTTAAAGAAAAAATTTGCCCTTTACTTTACTTAGAAAATTTTACATTATCAAGGCTTTTTTACTATCACTAAGAATAGTCGAGCGTTGCTGTGCTACCTACAGCTCTTGTTTGATATGTAAACTTTTACAAAGAATATAAACTGAAGTTTTTATTTTACAGACACGTTGAAAACAAGCAAATTATTTTGGAAGTTGTTGTTGTGTTTACCCGATGTTGATGACAGTAGAGCCAGCAGCCAATCAGAGGCAGCCACATATAATCTGTGTAAATGGCTGAAAGTGAGGCTCTCTAAAGGTCCTGTACCAACTTCTCAACGTGATGTTAAGGTTAGTATTGTCTAGGGCTTCACTCTGGTTAGATATCAAGGGAAACAGGTGGATTGATTGATAAAATACATATCTAGGCCTGCATATTACCATCTTCTTGCCCTTCATCCACTGTGTAGAATCCTGAACCCTGCAATAAGTAAATAATTGCCTACACAAGGTTAATTTAGTGAGACTTACTGTTTGTGTAGGATCAGGCATGTCACATTATCATTGTTTTCTCAGGTCAAAATTCTGGTTGCTATAGCAATGGAAAAAGTCAATATGGAACCTTTATTATAATTTTCAGCTTTGAATTTGTTTTGTAGTTTAGGCAAATGTATCTGAAACAAGCAATGTTTATTTTCAGGGAGAAGTTTTGAGTTTATACAAGTGTCATATGTCACAGAGCTCCAGCTATAAACCAATGAGTGTGAATGTATGTGTGAGGACAGTAGAAGGTCAGTTAGAAGATGATGATATAGCTATAATAGAGGAGAATACACTCTTCCTGGGAACCAGTGCACTATTGTTTCTACTACCTGCTGGTGCCCCTTTCAACAAGTCAGATTCTGTAAGTATAGTGATGCTGTTAGGTTATAGAGATACTTTTCCAGGGAAGCAATACTCCATCATGTTTTGTGATACTTTTGTGTGATTATCAAATTAGATTTTACAGCCAGAAGAAGATTTGACATATTTTATAAGATTTGTTAGATTGATAGGTTGTTCCTGACAGTATCATATATATTAGCTAACTGACGTTTTGAGTAATAGTAGTTTAGAAAGCTCCCTTCTGTTAAAAATTTCTAAATTAGAAATAGACTTCCTTAAGAATGTCAAAAACAACTATATTGAAAATGCTGAAGGCTCAATTTGATTGAGCCTGTTCGTGAATAGTACTGTAATGTTCAAGTTATTGTCCACTCCCCCTAGCACAAGCTTTAGCAGAATTCAGCATTTCGTAATTCATGAATATTAACATACTCATCCTGACAATGATGTAACACGTGTTTCTTGTTTTGTTAGAAACCTTCTATCTCACCAGTTATTCCCCTTTGTTAATTTAGTGTATATTTGGTTAAGATATGGTGTGAAAGATAAATTATCACAAGAAGTGAAGGTATAATAATAGATATATACATCTGTCTGGTATAACTTAAGAATTTATTTAAACATTTGCTAAATGAAATAATAAACCTAATATCATATATTTATGTTCTAGGTAAGGTACGATACATATTGGACAGCGCAACACTTCAGATTAAAGGCAATCCTTGATGTGAAACCTAGATATCAGGCATTCCCATTGGTTGTTGTGCTTCCAGTGTCAGCCAATCAGATCGTGTCTCTTATACAGATAGTTGAATATTTATCATTAGAGGAGTTTCTGGATGAGGAATTATTGAGTGATGTAGAACTGGTAACATATCAGCTCAACGAGAATAGACCAGATGCCATAGATCTCACTGATCCTAAAATAAGTGAAGAGGTAAAAAATATAATTCTAACATGCTTCACATTGTTCCCTCATTCAAACAGATAGGACTGTCAAGTGCATTATAACATGATACATGCATGCCTGCATGGCATTAAAAGGGCATGCTTACATGTTGTATGATTCCGCCTCCGTGGTCGAGGGGTTAGAGTCGATGACTTCTAACCCAGTTACCTCTCTGGCGAGGGTTTGATCCCCAGGAGATGCTTTGGTAGTTTAGCGCGGAGGAAGGTAGTCTAGTACTGGTATAACTCTCGAGGAACGATGGTTAGGAAACTACCTGCCTATATGACTGAAATACTGTTGAAAAAAGGCGTAAAATGAAACAAACAAACAAACACATGATATGACGTCAATAAACCAAATGATGTCAGGAAAATTACTTCTATGCTTATTGTAGTTCAGCATATTTTTATCAATTCTCTTTTTATAAGCATGTTAGAATGGAAATAGATATTCATTTTTCTTGCATTGTAGTATTATTATGCACAGTGTATCGTTTAAATGCTTTGTAATTAATCACTCTGGTCTATTGGCCTTTATGATGATATTCTTGCGCATTTGAACTCAAATGCATTTTACACCAATGCACTCAAAATTAATATCTATACTGGAGTCCAAAAATAGCCAAACAGTTCTGGAACAAGTTCCAAAATGAAACAATTTATTTATATCAGATCAGTTTCAAATTTGACTTTCTTATCAGAGGACTAATTTTGAAATACAGGTTTTATGATTTTGATGCCTTATTTGAGTTGTGCCTCATTTTTTCTCTTTGAGCATATTTTATTATCCCCCGCCGAAAAATTTCGGCGGAGGATATAGAAATAGTCTCCGTCCGTCCTTCCGTCCGTCCTTCCGTCCGACATTTTTGTCCGGAGCATATCTCTAAAAGTATTTGAGTTATCAACTTGAAACTTCATAGGTGGATAGACCTCATTGAGGAGGAGTGCAGTGCAGAAGAATGATAACTCTACCTTGCATGATTTTTGAGTTATTGCCCTTTGTTATTTTCAAAATTGATTTTTGTCCAGAGCATAACTCCAAAAGCCTATGAGATATTAACATGAAACTTCATAGGTGCATAGATCTCACTCAGGAGGTGTGCAGTGCACAAGAATGATAACTCTACCTTTCATAATTTTTGAGTTATTGCCCTTTGTTATTTTTCATACCTAATTTTTCACCCGAGTGGAGCATAACTCAAAAAGTGTTTGAGATATCAACATGAAATGTCATAGGTGGATAGATCTTATTGAGGAGGAATGTTGTGCGCAAGAATGATAACTCTTCCCTATACAATTTTTGAGTTATTGCACTTTTTTTTTTTTTCATGCTATTTTGTCCAGAGCTTATCTCAAAAAGTATTTGAGGTATCAACTTTAAACTTCAAAGGTGGATCAGAGATCTGCCGAGGACGCGATTTTGCGCCATTGGCGCTAAAAAAATGAGAATGCCGCAGGCAAATCGGCAGCAAAGGGCCATGGGCGCATCTAAAATCTGTGCCAGACTTATAAGAAAACAAAAACTGTCTGCTGGGTTATTTAGTCACCCAGTCAAAACTGGTACCAACAGCAACATGTTACCCGTGCTCCTGTAATTACGCATATTCTTGAGTTTATCCATTCCCCTATAGCTTTTGTCCGTGTTATCTACTTACCGCATTTCTTCTCATAATCCCTTTCCCACACAGATACTCATTTCTACTACCATAAATTTAATCCAATAAAACAAACAAACAAATTATACAACTACTTAATATTTAAGATAATTATCGGTAACTGAAAAAAAAGTGTTGCTATTTTAAGAAATGCTGCAAGTTACAGTATAATCTGACAGGTGTTCAACTTGATCAACCCTAAGGTCACTCAAGTTCACGCAAGTTTTGGCTGATGAAGTGTAAAAAAAGATGTATATTTCGTCATCAAAATATTTGACAGGTTGATTAACCAATCAGAGATTGAGAAACATTGTGCATGATTTTTTTCATGATCAAAAGGTCTGTCGGCAAATGTCTTTGATGTATGCTGTCTACACAGAGGCATACAAGGGGCAATAAAATTCGTCAATATACAGTGGTAAGGGACATTTGGTGCAAAGTAGGAACAATTAAATGGATAATGCACAATATAAGACATTACAAGTAAGAACCAGCAATTATGTGAATAAATTTGCATATCAAATTTTTGAGCAGCCATTTAAAAAATATTTTGCCTGCAATTAATATTAGTTAGAAAGTTGCCATGTAGGCATAATTTTTAATTATTGGTTAAGTACTGAATTATAAGTGAACCACTTGTCATAAAATATGATTTAAGTTTTATTACTAGGGAAATTCAATTATCTACAAACTTTTTAACAGTTATTTTGGTCAATGTTTACTTATTTTCCCAAGGCCCATACTTTGGTAAAAATGGCCCATCATTTTAAGACCAAGTGGGCCCAGGGCCCAGTACTTTCAAATTCTTGGCAGATCTCTGGTGGATGGATCTCATTGAGGAGAAGTGCAGTGCTTAAGAATGATAACTCTACCCTGCATTATTTTTGAGTTATTGCCCTTTGTTATTTTTCAAAATTAATTTTTGTCCAGAACATAACTCAAAAAGCCTTTGAGATATCAAAATGAAACTTCATAGGTGCATAGATCTCTGACTCAGGAGGTGTGCACTGCACAAGAATGATAACTCTACCTTTTATAATTTTTGAGTTATTGCCCTTTGTTCTTTTTCATACTTTAATTTTTTCTCAAAAAGTATTTGAGGTATCGACTTGAAACTTCATAGGTGGATAGATTTTACTGAGGAGGGATGCAGCACACAATAATGATAACCTACCCTGCATTATTTTTCAGTAATTGCCCTTTGTTATTTTCAGCCATCAGTATTCACATAGGTTTCAAATCTGTAATCACTATAGCCATCAGTTTTCATTACCAAAAGACCTCTTAAAATAGAATTATTCCGCTCTACTACATATACATTCTTCCAATGAGCAAACACATTCGGCGGGGGATGGCCATGTTGACATGGCTCTTGTTTCACTTGAAACACTTGAGATTATACAATAAGTTTCAGCAAATCTGTTCTTAAACGATTGAAAACTGATAATGTCACACAAGATTTAGCTATAGAGAATCAGTCTTTTCAGTTTTATTTTGATTCATTTAAGGCTTTCTTCATTTTCTGATTTATTTCAAAAGAGTAAAGTATGGCAAGAAAATGCTTAATTTACTTTCATAAAATGATGATACTTATATTGAATTGGAATTTAGAATTTTTTTTATATGTTTTGTATATAGTTATGTGAAGGTATACAGTGGTTGGCAAGGAAAACTAGGCCGGCCCCCAGCCTTACCGTACAATATTTCAAGGACGTTGTTGACTTGACCCTACATAAACATTACTATACACCAGTACAACATAACTTGAAGAAGAGGAAAGATTTAAACAGACTTGATAAGGTGAGTTAATTTATTATGTAGATTATACAAGGTGGTTCAATGGAATCTTTAATTCTGTCAATTTTCATTTGAGACAATTAATTTTTTTTTATTGTATGAAATATTGATATAATGGTCATTATAGCGACTATAACAGCATAATGTGTTTACATCATAGGTTTAAGGTAACAAAACATAAGATTAACTTAAAGAAGCTCCACAGAGGTTAAAGTGCCTTAAAAGATAAAATTTGAAATTCTTTTATAGATCAAGTAATGCACTAAAAAAGGTAAAATCTGCAAAAGATAATACAGGAATATTTTCAGAATTAAAATAAAAATTGATTTTTTGCATGAATTTAAGCGCTGCCCAATTTGAGTGAAAAGCGCTGCAACGCTTTTCATTTTTTGACCATTTTGTACAATAGAAATAATGATAATGGGAAAATGGAATGAGGCATATGAAATTTTGTACACAAGATACATCAAATGGTACACAAGTCTTGAAAAAATATTTCCAGTCCCTTCATGCCAAAAAAAAACAACAGTTGGAGACCCTTTTAATGCTGCCATTGAGTTACATTTAAAATTAATTGTTAAATAGAGGATATTGAATGAGTATAGGTTTCATACTAAATTTATTGAACAAGTTGAATAAAATCATATGCGAGCCTCTAGGGAGCATAAAATTGTTTTAGGAGTTCAATAAATTTAGTATTGAATCTACACAAATATAATATTCTATTTATCAAATAAATAAAATAAGAACGGTAAACTGTTAACAAAGAGTCATTTTTCTTTGACGCGCCTATAGTGTAACGCTTACATTAGCATGCTTTAATGCTATGTTTATAGCGCAAATGTCGTGCGTCAAAGTGTTATTACACTAGTGTAATATCGTCTAGTGTAATATCGTTTTTATTAAATGGCTTTATTACACTCCTGCGCCGACGTTTATGTTGTATAGTTTTATGTTGTCCACTATATAGAGATTTAAGAATCAAATACAAAATGCCATACTGTTTTCTAAATCTAAATAAGTTTTATAGAGTAATGGCAAATTTTTAAGGGATGCATGTGATAGAATTCAAACACAGTATATCAGGCATATATGGATTTTGTTAGACAGTGTCTTCCAATTGTAATATATATCTTTGTTTGAAAATTTTGGAAAAAAATATTGTTTAAACTATAAACACAATATATGTTTTGCTATGTATATTATTATATGCAGCATTTTTTTTGCTATATTTATTATTGTGTGGTCGCCTTTATGAATAGTTATGTTTGTTTTACCAATTGCTGAATTTCTAATAAAATTTTTAATGTTGATATTATTACAGGATGCGAACAGTTTACTGTTGTTATATAACACAGTTATCTCCCATCTCGTCGAAGTTCTAACATCTGACACATTATACAAGGTGTCCTGGCCAGTCGCTGAGTTTACCAGTAATCTTACTACAGGTATATTATATTATTAGTTCAGTTATGTTTTCTTACTTAATAAAGCAGAGGCCTGAGCCTCTTGATTTTGGGAAAAATTATTGCTAAAATTACTAATTTGGGAAGTAAAAAAGCAAATTTAATTCAGATTTTTTGGAAAACTGCATGATTTTGAAGAAAATTTCAATTGGGAAGAGGCCTTTTATCGGAGTCTGTTATATAAGTAGAAAAATCACTGTAGTTATACAGATTTTTACAGGTTATATGACCCTATATGAATGTTTTTTTGGAAATATAACCCGAGCCGCTATTAAAAAATAAATTAATGATAAGAACACAGTGAATGGAAACTTTCTACTCAAAATCAAATTGTTTGGCACTAAATGTGGCAAATGATTTGTGGCAAAACATTTTGTATATGTGTACTATATGATAGTCTTTTATTGATGTTTAGAGAATAGGGAACTGTAGAATTAACTGCTGACTATTCTTCCATCTGTCTAGCTGTCTGTTTAAATCTTATGTTAATAAAAAATTGGCAAGAGATTTTACATTTTGTTTAATCCTTCCCTCAAATTTCTTGTTGCTATGGTTATAGCAATACTCAAAGGACATTGGTCATCTATGGGTTGTGGGTTCAATCATTGGGTATGGAGAAATTTCTCTGTGATAATTGATCTCAAAGATTTTGTCAAATAATCATTTGTCTCTCACTACTGATTCAGAAATCTTGAGGGGTTAGTAGAATGTCACTTCACCAGAAATTGGTTATTACTGGCTAGATATTTATCTCACAATTTATTCAATAATAATAATAACACTGCTTTAATATATTCAATAAAATAAATAATGTGCTACCCATAAATCAGACTCAGTACTGTTTTCTTTTCACAGATTTGCCTCCAAATCACTGGAACAAGGGAGATCACCTGGAATATTTGTTCAACATAGTTGACTCCCTTAGATTACCAAAACTTGAGTTTGAAAACCCAGATAATGATGAATGGTTTGAAATAAAGAGAGATCTGTGGAAATTTGTGTCATCATTTGCTGGTAGAGATTATAGTGGAGCCAGAATTAAATTGTTTTCCAGGTAATTGTTTTTATGACATAATTTACAGTAAATTACTGAAAAATTGCTGGGAATTATTTTTTTCATGATTTTTAAACTAAATTACATTTTAATGTGGAAAAAGCGCTTATTCTTAATGGACAGAAATTTCATCATACATTTCATCATCAAGTACTTACACTTTATAATTATCCGCACGAAAATATTTTTTGCTCTTTATGTTATAATGTAATTAAACTCTACAAATCTTACAGGATTTTTTTTCCAGCTTAGATATTTTGATATGCTAATATGATAATAAAGTCATGAATGAGAGCTTGGAACAAGGCATATATCAGTGATATTTTGATAGTTTAGTCATATAACCTTATACATTTTTCTTAACCATTCCGGGAACCAAACCCAGTAATGAGCATTAATAAAAAGGTTTTTCTCAAAGACAAGAACTTGCAAGAGGGGGTTTTAAACCCATGGGCCAGCAATCTTGAGTGCATTTTAAACCTGTTAACCCATCCCCCATCCCCCCCTTTGAAAGTTTTTTTTTAAAAAAAATGAAATACATTTCCTATTTAAATACAGGAATATAATTCTCACAGATACAGCATTGTTTAGGGTTAGACATACTTTTAGGGACAGGTAAAGCAGTTAATTTATAGTTTATCGACCGCCTCTGTGGTCGAGGGGTTAGAGTCAATGACTTCTAATCCAGTTAACTCTCTGGTGTGGGTTCGATTCCCGGGAGATGCTTTAGTAGTTTAACGCGGTGGAAGATAGTCTAGTACTGGTGTAACTCTTCAGGAATGATGGTTAGGAAACTACCCGCCTATATGACTGAAATACTGGTGGTTAAAGGCGTAAAATGAAACAAACAAACAAACAAACGTTAAGAGTTTATCTGTTTAGATTATACAGCATAATGTTACTAAAGAAATTCAAAGGAATATCTAATGACTTATATTCTTTGCATAGAACACAGCTTTGTGTAACTATGACAACACACGAAGATTTTATGAAATACTAGAGAAAAAACGTTTTACTTTACAGATTGAAGAATTTGATACATAAATTAGAAGTTGACTTTGGCGGAGGCGTGTTATTTCCAGTTTGGAGAGTCTGATTGTCAGCCGACATTCTACAATGTTCCATGGAGTACAGTTATCTCCCTTTGTATAGATTATAAACTAGACAGTGTAGATCTGATCGATCCAGATTCACAAAATCCACAGGTACCTGGCATGCGTGCTATGATATTTGAACTAGTAATCTAAATGGCCTCGTTTTAAAGATAATTATTAACTCCAAATGAAGAAAAGTTCAATTATAATTTCCCCCAAATTTGGTATAACATATCATGCATGTTTTATCTAACTTCATTATAAACATACAAATTATTTTGCATAGAATAATATAAACACGATATAATCATAAGATCCTTTTATTAAATGACTACCAATTTCTCCGTGTTGCGATTGATGGTCAATAGTAAGTAATATGTACTTGGGGGCTATTTATCAAAACAAACTAAGTCATAAACAATGGCACCAAAGTTAACCATCTATTATTAGAAACCAAACTGATTTTACCGTATGTAGTACTATCTGACCAACCAAAAACAATGTTACTTATTCAAACATCGTGTGTAATTTACAGAATCGGTCAGTGTTTCTCTCTGTCAAAAATACATGGATAAACTTGAAACATTTTAATGAGCTTACTGATGAACATTTACCTGCTTTAGAATGGAATCAAATGAGAAAATAGGAAATCAACTTCTATGCTTTATGACAGATTACGTGTATTTACGGCTTGTTTGCGTGAAAAATGAAATCGGAAAACTTTGAGAAGAATTATAATTTGGTCAAATAATTAGTTATTGTATGAAGATTATGGTAAATGTCCAAATCTATGGACCTTGCTAATCTGATATTCTGCTTGGCCTTTGGTCTGGGCTAATATCACATTAGGCAGGTCCATAGACTGGGATATTCACCTTATCATCATACATGATTGTATAATTTTTAGCTCGACTATTCGATAAGAATAAGTAGAGCTATTGTAGTCACCCGAGCGTCGGCGTAACCACTTATGTTAAAGTTTTTGTAATAGTTCAAATATTTTCAAAGTCCATTGACATAAGGCTTTGAAACTTTGCACACTTGTTCACCATCATGACCCCAACCTGTACACAGGAGGAGGTAACTCTATCAAGCATTTTGACAGAATTATGCCCCTTTTTCGACTTAGAATTTACGTTAAAGTTTTTGTAATAGTTCAAATATTTTCAAAGTCCATTGACATATGGCTTTGAAACTTTGCACACTTGTTCACCATCATGACCCAAACCTGTAAACAGGAGGAGGTAACTGTATTAAGCATTTTTTTTTACTATCAAGCACTAAGAATAGTCGAGCGTTGCTGTCCTACCGACAGCTCTTGTATACTGTACAAAATTCATAAAACTAAGAAGATAAAAAAATAGCCCACACTCTTTCTTCCCTTTTAATATGTTAATAACTACTATATTTTTTTACACACCAATAGCTTACATGATTCTTTTCTTAAAATAAAGAAGCTAAGTTCTACACTAAACCAAATTTCAATAACCATTATTGTTGTTGTTTTTATTTACACAGGAGAAAAATGAATTGAAAGTTGCTTACATCAAAAAAGAAATGGAAGGATTTATTCCACCAGCATCATGGACACATATAGAAGCTGACAGCAGTGTACTAGGTATGTTTATTATTACTTTGAAGTGCACTAAAGGTGCACATGTAGTGCGCACCAAGTGCACTTTATGTAACCTTCTGTGTGGACTTGACTGTCAATATATTTATATATAGAAATACTCAATTTTTTTTAAGTAATTAATGTTGTTGTGTGTTTTTTTGCCTACAAAGACATTCTTTTAATGTGATATTTATTCTCATATTCTTACTGTGTAATTATGAATATCTTATTGTTATTTTAGAGATTGTTCAAAGGAAAATGTTGTTTGTATGATATACTTTATGATAAACTAACTAATTAAATTCATAATTAGGACAGTTACTTTTTTACTTATTTCACTTTTCATCAATTCAGAATCACCCAGTCTTGAAGATACTATTCAGAATGCAGTATTTAAGGTTCAAGAAGAAAGGAAACAATTGGAGACTAAAGTGGAGGTATCTATAACAGAAGATCTCGCCAATGTTTCCGTAGTTACCATGGGCACCAAGAAAACATCAGGCACATTGACCAAGTCGCTGAAGTCTGAGAGAAGACACTCGGATCATTTCCAGAAATATTTGGAAAATGCACTGAAAGACATAGATCCCGAGTTAGACTCTTCCCTTACAGGAAGTACTTCCGTAACTGGAAGCGCGTCCTTTTCTGTTTTTGAAAGTCGGAATGAATCTTTTGGTTCAGGAAACTTCTTTTCATCGTCAAATGAGAGACGATTTAGTTTTGATCCTTCAGCCAATCAAAAAAGACTTAGTTTTGATGCAACTTCTTATTTCAACCAATCACAAAATGACATTTCATCTATATTTGCTTCCCAATCAGAAGGGAGACTACCCTTACCTCCTAATCGTAGAAAGTCCGATATTGGTTTACAAGAGTTGTCTGTCCTACCAGGAAAGAAGAGACGACAAAGATTATCAGAGATCTACGACAACGACCGAGTTATGATGTATATAAAAGAACCTACTTTGAGTGAAGACGCTAAAAACTTGAAGGAAAATTTGAGGTCCAGCAGAAGGGAAAGTGATTTGTTCGAGAAGAAACTAAGACTCTTGATGCAGAGTAATCCAGAAACTTTCTGAACTTTATTTGCAAAAATTAACAATAGCAGTGTTAATAGAGAAGTACAAAAAATGATGTTTGAATAATAATTGACATATCTAAAAGTTGTGTACACTGCATTATGTTAAAGTACCAATTGGAAAATAATAGTTACTGTTTATTCACCAATAAGATAAATCATGGTATTTAAAGGGAACAAAATTAAAAGTCTTTGTTTCTAATGTAATATTCTAATTGTACTATTGTAACATATATCTATGTTTTGAAAATATATGAAATGTTTAATAATGTTATATTTAGACACAGCGTATATGCAATAACAATAAAAATGAACATCGTAACTTTAATAAAAAATTTCTTGTAATAAAGTTATCCACAATGGCATGATTATTATGTATTGCTTATTTTTTATGCCCCCCGGGCATATAGTAATTGAACCGTCTGTCCGTACAAGGTTAACCTAAAGCAAGTTGGATTTTTCTATCTATACCAATGACTTCATACTTCACACACTTATCAACACAATGTTCATGATCTGGGCAAGTTACAAAACTATTGCTTCTATTTTTACCAAGTTATTGCCCTTTTCAGCACTTGGAAAATGAATAATTGGTTAACCAAAAACGGCAAGTTGGATTTATCTTAAGTTCTATCTATACTAATAGCTTCATAATTACCACACTTACTTATCAATACAAAGTATATGATATTGCCAAGTTATATAACTGTGCCATCCATTTTCCCAGTTTTTTCCCCTTTTATCACTTTGAAAATAGGGCAAGTTAAGGTTAACCTATTCTGGCAAGTTGAATTTATCTTAATTTCTCCTAATTACTTCATTTATTTAATGATATCTTTCAGACTTGGTAGGTGGATACCTTGATTTAATGATATCTTTCATATTTGGTATGTGGATACCTTGCATGGTCCTCTAAATTTTTATGAAGATAGGGGTCCCTAGGATCAAGGTCACTTGTGTAGAAAAAAAAATTAAACAGTTTTGCTTATACAGCCTTTATTAGTTCAGGATGAGCTATTAGTATCAAAGGAGGATGCTCCGTCGTCCTGCGTCAACAAGTGTCTTCTCTGAAACTGTTGGGCAGATTTACTTCAAATTTGGTCCCTAGCATCCTTGTGACAGTCACACTTGAATTTGCTCATGTCATTTCAATTGGCCCCTTTGTTACCAGATTAACTAAATCAATGCGAGAAAAAACGAAGAGTGGCCGGCTATCGGGCTTTTTTTTTTCTTCAGAAATTGAGATAAGAATGTGATCGCTTTATTTCTCGCTTCATTTCCACAAATGAGGCCTGCAAACATTTAACGTTTCAGACACCTAGAGCACTATAAAGAAAGACTTTCAGAAAGAATGACGCTTGTTATATCATGTATTTATCACATAAACCGCGGCGCAGGAGTGTAATAAAGTCATTTATCACAAACCCGTGCCGATTTTGCGACTCCGTAAAAACGGTATTGCATGGTCGTGCATATATTTTGATGTGACGTCATTTGGGTAATATAAACATAACGTAGACGTGCTAAATGTAAGCGTTATACTATGGGCGTGTCAATGAAAAATGTTTCTTTATCACTTCAAATGGTCTTTATTTTATGTATGTGATAAATAGAATATTAAATTTGTGTAAGTTCATTACTAAATTTATTGAACTCGTTGAATAAAATTATATTATGCAAGCCTCTGGCGAGCATAATATTATTTTATTCAACGAGTTCAATAAATTCAGTATTAAACTTACACTCATTCAATATCCTCTATGTAATAAAAACGATATTACACTAGTATAATAACACTTTGACCTGACGTCATTTGCGCTATATATAGAGAATAACATGCTACTGTCTTTTGATATCAATTTTATCAGGCGAGGCTGATATGGGCTAGAAAGGGCGAGGCTTGCCGAGCCCTTTCTGCACATATCAGCCGAGCCTGATAAAATTGATATCAAAAGACAGTAGCATGTTTTTCTATTTATCATGCAACACATAATAACTCTCAAAATAACAAAATAATCTACTTTTAAATAGCGAATTTCGTTAAAAAGGGGAATTTTTGTTCAAAGAAATAATTCTTGAAAACAAATTCCTCCGCCCCTGACAGTTAGAATTTGTAATTGGCGGCCAATTTTTCTTTCGACTCGGATAAAAGATACAACAGAATGTAGGCCTAATACGATAACATTCTTACCTTTAATTTAAACATCGATCCAAAAATCCGCTTAGAATCACACAAACTAAACTTTACTGCAATTTTTGTCTTGAATTGTCAAATTCAAAAGTTCACGATACTGTAATTTCAATCAAAGAAAAGTCAAATCGGCAATCAAACACAAGCTACACAAACATGCGTCTTATTTTCTAAACGAAACAATTTGTTCACTTATTAAATAATAATCCGGCGAAATAAAGTAAACATTTACAAGTTCTCAAAGAAAATCGTCAGTCTGTTTGTTATATGATTACATGTATAGTATGACGTGAACATCGATGATGTCATTTGCAATATAGATTATGACGTCACTTCATTTAGTTGGTGCTAAAATTATTCGCTATCTAATTTATTCGTAATTGAAATCCAAATAATAAATAAATAAATAAATTTCGCATATTGATTCAAGACTTGTAAGGGTATGAGATTACATTGTAGAATTCACATGCTGATGAAAATGCTCGAATATAAGCAATTGAAAAAAAGTCCGTTAAAATGGGCGGGGCTAATTTTTGATATCAGGCTACTGACCTGATATCAAAAATAATTATCAGGCAAGTGTTATCGGGCAGTTACCATAGCAGTTGCATGATAAATAACCATAGCGTTAAAGCGCGCTAATGTTAGCGTTACACTATAGACGCGTCAATGAAAAATGACTCATTTTAGCTGTTAACTGTCTCTTTTTAAATATGTGATAAATAGAATATTATATTCGTATAGATTTAATACTAAATTTATTGAACTCGTTGAATAAAACAATATTATGCTCTCCAGAGGCTTGCATAATATGTTTTTTTTATTCCACTCGTCCAATAAATTCAGTATTAAACCTACACTCATTCAAGATATCCTCTATTTATTTTACGACGTCATGAGCGTCACTTATTGTATTACCTGCGCCAGGTTGCGTAACCCTTGAAATTTTTGCAGAATCGTTAATTGTAAACATGTTGTATTGACTTTTTCACTGAAGATAGAGAACATGTTCCGATATTTGTCTCTGTAAAATTGTGTACGGAAATGAAAAAATGTGAACAGTAAAACTTTGTAAAATTGTGTATGGAAATAAAAAAAATGTGAACAGTAAAACTTTTTAACAACCCTCGTATATATGTAGGTCTTTACATACCTATATGTGGTAATTGTTCAATAATATGGTTTTGTCCAGGTTTGTTTTTATTGAATTTACAGAAATTAGTCCTAATGTTGGTTTGGTTTCATGTCCGGAGACTTAGAACACGCTTAGAACGTTCTATTAAACGTAGCTCTGGACTTTAATTTGTCTGAATATATTTGAAAGTTGAATGTATTTTAGAAAATCTCTGCCTTATGTATTCACCTTCAAATGTTCTTTGACTAAAAAGCTTGTATGAGAAATGTTTGCAAATGCACTTTTGATTCTTTTAGTTTACTTTTCATTAACTTTGAATATAGTATACTTTTTTAAAGATGTGTAAGAAATGAAATTGAGACACTAAAAAAAATATTTATTCTATATTCAATTTGGTTAAATAAGCTTTAAAGATAAGAATGAAATGAGACTGATTTATCTGAAGCAATATTAAGCAGTCATATTCTTTTCTGCCTATTGATATGTTGTGGCAAACTTTTCCCCCGTGTACAGAATAATTGTTCTGTTTATAACTTCTAATAGGAAACACAAATTTTAGTTTTGAATATTATTCTGTAAGGTACAGATTCAATTCAATTTGTTTTAATCAAGTTTTGAAAAACGTTGTTTCATAACCGTCAAATCTACATTGTATCTAACTGGTTTAAACTAATTTCCCCATCTATTATTATTCATATTATATGTGATAATAATAAATGTTTAACCATATATTAGCAGAAGTTAAAATGGAGTAAAATACAGGATGTAAACTTGGGTTTTTTATAAAAAAAAATCAGACAGATAAGTAGATTTTAAAAAAGCTCATGCACATTGTAGGATAAATACTGATATTTGTGTTTTTGTGGTATTTGTTGTCTAAATGACGTTTTAAGTAGGGCATGGAATTTCATTCGAATATTCCAAACACCACCCGAACATTCAAATAGGGAAAAGCGAAGACGAATGTTTTGGAAAATACAAAAGATTTTTTCTCATTTGTTTGTCTAAAAATTTCAAAATATGACGATCATAGTTCTTTCAATCAAATAATTCACTTGTTTTTCAAACCTTTATATCTGATGAATATGTTTGTCATCAATAGTACACAACTTAATTATTATTTATTATATTTGTTGATGTTCAAGGTAAGAGTGACCACGAGTTAAATTACAAGTTACAGCAGTTATGAATTATGTTTTGCTGAATAAGTGTTTAGCAGAAGTTAAAATGATGTAAAATAGTTCAGACAGATAGGTAGATTTAAAAAAGCTGTAAATACTGATATTTGTGTTTTTATGGTATTTGATGGCTAAATGACGTTTTAAGTAGGGCATGGAATTTCATTCGAATTATCCAAACATTCAAATAGGGAAAAGCGAAGACGAATGTTTGGGAAATAACAAAAGATTTTTTTATTTCATTTGTTTGCCTCAAAATTTCAAAATATGAGGAGCATAGTTCTTTCAATCAAATAACTGATGAATATGTCTGTCATCAATAGTACATGACTTCTATTTGTTGATGTTCAAGGTATGAGTGACCACAAAACGTTTGCGAGATAATTTTGCATATAGACCCTATAATAAGGTGATGAAAATCTTGTCATATGTGTTACATTTACATCTTTTTACATCTTATAAGACTGTGTGCAGAACCAACATTTTAGACATGCTTAAGTTTCACAATTTGTATTTGGTTATATGTATATTTTAGACAAACTACTTGTACGGGCATTCATTTTCTTAAAATGTTTTAAATTGAATTTTGCAGGTTTGTTCATCACAAAGCAATCCTGTCTGATATAATCCACTTGTATAAAGCACTATATAACTATAAAGAGTATAGCTTGCTTGTTAAGGGAATACAATGCCATGTCGAATATAAAAAGTGATCACATAATCATTATTCTCTATTACATTTGCACTTATCGTTATTTGCTGTTCCTAGATGTTCCATTTGAATGATGTTTCACCTAATACAATAATATACATAAATACCAGGAAATAGAAACTCTACTGATTATTTATCTCAAAAGTAACCAGGATGTCTTCGATGTTTTAACTGCTGGGCTTTTTATCAATTAAAGACAATTTGTGGTAAATCAAAATATTTATTGGCAAAATGATATGATACAATATATTACACAAATGTCACTGTCAGCATACTTTCGGAATGATGTTTCGCCTTTACAGTAAATGAAATGGCTACACTATCGTTTCTTATAATTAATTGTCTTCTATAAATACTAGATTACACTCCAAGTGGTAACATATCTCTAAGTCCATTTTACACTAAATATCTTGATTATATTCAACGAGATGAGAATATTTATCCCTCAGAATGAAACAAATAATGTTCATTTATGATTCTTCATTGTAATATTACACCACTGATTAAAAATGTCGTTTTCTCTAATCCTACAAATTTCACATGTTCTTGAGCTGGACAATCTTACAGAATTATGTACTTCTGTTAAGCTCCACAACTACCATTCTTCCAACTTTTATTCCTTAGGATATATCCTTGATCCACAAGCTTGTATAACATACCTTGCAGTCTACTTTTTACAACTTTCACTTGACCGATTATCTAATTAGATACATAGAGAACTTCTAATCACTGCTATACAATACTTTGTCGGCCCTTAAAAAACCCAGGGATATCAAACCACCGTATTTCTGACCCAGATAAGCCAACTTCCTGATAATATTACGCCTACTCTACGCTTGTCCTTACAATAGCCTACACAAAAACACATTCTCCGACATCTATACGACGATCTAAAGACAAACTTGTATCAGTGTAAGACACTATCTGGATACACTTTTCAGCAGGTAATACAACAGCAAGTTTATTTTGTGGAAGTTTAATAACGTCTTTTGGATATGAAAACAGGTTTATCTCTGATACCAGCGTTCCTGTGTCTATATTAATTATTTTAATTTTCTTATTGGTAAAGTCAGCGACGATCATATTTGTTGTGGAAATCAGTACCATTCCAGAGACATCGCTTCTTGACTTATCAGAGGGGGATTGCACTTGAATTTCTCTTTCATATTGGACACATACTGCACTTTCTGCACAAGGTCTCCCGTATGTAGAAATCGTTCCAAGAATGTTGCTACTTTTCAGTTTATTAAGTGTCTTCTCATTTTGTATGAATATGACTTCAGCATCTGATTTCATATCTTCAGCTAATTGTTTCTCTTTATCCGATAGTCTTACAACTTGAGGTTCAACGTGTTTCATCTCAATAAACAGTTTGTTCCGCTTGTTTTCGTCACTCAGAGACTTGAGCATTGACATTGTACTTGACATTTCCTCTGCGATATGTAAGCTTCCTGTTTTAACATTTTCTTGTTTACTCTTTGCTGTCAGTGCGAGAGATTTAGCGTCCCTCATAATTTCGGCTTCCATCTTATCCAGACATTCGTTTATTTCATTTCTGAAAACTTGTATATCTTCAACAACGGCCGTATACATGTGTTCTATATTTGATGTAGCAGTCTCGGCAATTCTAACATTAGATTTACACTTTTGCATAAGTGTCTCCATTCTGTCAATCAGTTTTTCAAGCTCACCAAGACACGTTCCTGAAACATCAGGAATATAGTCTACTTTGCAGTGCTTGTGCTCTAGAGTCACACAAACATAACACGCATTAGAATCCTGTGTGTTATACAATAGAAAATTCCAGTGTTTATCGCTATGTTTTACAAAAATCAGTTATTTATCATTTTTTCATTCCCAAGTCTTCAATTGCTTCAGGCATTCTGTCTTATCAAAGCAGAACGTGGTTCAGTAGGTTTTGGTTTCCTGTGGTGTTATAACAACTCTCACAAAGATGTTCATCCAGTCTGGCAATAACCAAAAAGCTGGTTCTTTTAAACCCATCTCTGTCGCAGGAAGAGCAGTAAAGATGGAATCTTGTTCTGAAGAAACAGCAAAATTTTCCCCGACACTTCCATGTTTTTATCTGTAATAAAGATCGGAAAGAAAAAACATGTATTTTACGGAAGAGTTAATAATTATCAAAGTAAGTAATAGAAAGACATCGAAACACGAGGCTATCTGATTTGTACGAAGGGATTGCCGAGTGTTTGTGATGTCTTTCTATTTGTATCATAGTCAAAAGATAAACTAACTATACCGCAAGATGCTTCCGAAATGAGAATGAAAGACTTAACGATACTTACAAAGAATCGAAATAGATTATATGGTGTGGGGAAATAGGCCATTAAAGATAGTTGTGTTACTTGTACGTTTCATTTCCTTTCATTGGATTGACCATTATTGAAGTTTTAAATTACTCTTAATAGCCGAAGATACACACTTCTTGAGCACTATGCACTACCTCTCATTGTGCTTGAACCTTTATGAGTTGCATTGGCATTCATAACATTAATTTTAAGATTCAATCATACAAGAAAGAGGAACAAAGAACAATAACTCTACAAATACTGCAGATTTATTTTTTTAACTAGCACCTTCTTCTCATATGCCTTGACCCTTGTATGAATATGTATTGAATTCCAACTTACTCATTTCAATTATGCACTGGGACAAAAAGTTAACAAAGCACAACTGTTAAGTCTAAATAAATTATGTTCTGTGGGCACTGCACTTCATCTCCCCCACTGCCTCTGCCCCACTGTACTGACAGTTCTTCCAACCATTAAACATTTCAGTTATGCACTGTAATAATAAAACAGTAACCCAAAGCAAACTCTATTAAATCAGTCATAAAGAGTTATGTTTCTTGCAGCTGCACTTCCTCATTACTTCGACGATGTACTGAATTCGTAATTGATTCCAACCATACTTTCACATTATGCAGACCAGCACAGTATCAAAGTGCAATACTCATGATAACCTTTTCAACAATAGTTGTTCCTGTGCACTGCGCTATTCTCTCATTACTTGACAACTTGTTATCGAATTGCTATAACCAACTAAAAGTTTTTCCGAAGGTCTACTGACTCCTGGACAAGAAAAAAAAGCCAATGGAAAAAGTACAAAAGGGCAATTACTCTATAATTACTCTGGACAGAGTTATGGTTCTTGTGCACTGCAATTGCTTTTTGTGCTGACCATTGTATGAAGTTGTTTGAATTCCAACCAGTACTTTTCAAGTAATGCTCCGGACAAGGAAAAGAATCTAAGGGCAATAACTCTGTATTTGTCAAAATGGTGTGATGGTTCTTGTGCACTGCACTTCCCCTTTTTGTGCTTGACCATTGTATAAAGTTGTATTGAATTCCAACCAGTAATTTTCAAGTCAAAATGCTCCGGACAAGGAAAAGTAACAAAGGGCAATACTCTGTAATTAGTGAAGATGGAGTTATGTTTCTTTGGCAATGCACTTCCTCTCTATGTGTTTGACCATTGTATGAAGTTGTATTGAATTCCAACCATAGTCTTTAAGTTATTGCTCCGAACAAAGAAAATGCAACGGATTTGCTGGACCGACCGACCGACCACCAACCGACCACCGAGTAACTGCTTTATATCCCCCAAACTTTTTTTCAGTGGTATAAAAACACGTTCCCTGTTGTCACAATATAAACCCCAGAAAAAAGCAACCAACGAACCAGCATCTGAATATGATACTTTTATCGCTTTCCCTTTCTTTGCCGCCACAATAAGTAAACCCAAGCAAAAATAAGCAATCAATGGGCATGCTCTGGAGTGCGGCGAGTAACTAATACCTGCACTCCAGTTAACGCACTTTGCATTTGTATATGTATACGATTTAACTTTGACACATTTTAACAGAAAGGTCCCCAACACACAATGAGTAAAAAAAATTAACTATAAGTAATAAAAAGAGCATCGAAACACGAGGCTATCTGATTGTATGAGGGGAAGGGGGCGTAGCCCCTAGTATTAATCTAATTGCCGAGTGTTTTGATTTCCTTTATTTGTATTAGTCAAACAGAAAAACAGGTTCCCCTGTTGTTCACAATATAAACCCATGAAAAAAGTAACCAATGACCTGAGCATCTGAAGTGATCATTTCGTCTGTTTCTTTGCCGTCACAATATAAACCCACAAGAAATGACAGCCCAATAATGGGCGTCGTCCGGAGCGGTATCTCATTACCTGCCCCTTCAGTTACACTGGCGATGTCTCACTAGAAAGGTCCCCAACTATATAACACCTCTTGCATTGAACTTCAACCATCTTTCAATGAGAATCTCATGCTAGCTACTATTACCGATGTAGATATGCGGCCTACAAACTGGATGAATATAATTGACATTTTCAAAAGTCCGAAAATACATAAAAAAACAGCGAGCGTCAGGCTTTAGTGGTTCAACCTATGTGTTGCATGATATACCATCTTCAGTAAAGTTGCATTATCAAATTCATAGTTAAATTATTATTCTGAATTTTCCTTGAACAACTTTGGAACGCACCATTTTGTCTTTTTAATCTGAACTATTATTTTGCCTCTGGCTAAGCCCCAGACCCCCTTTTTTCTAATGACCTACAAGTTGAAGAAATGGCTACCGCCCCTGGATCTGCTTAAAATCAAACAACCATATTGTCATTTTCTACTCCCCCCCAATGAAAGACTTGTTTCATACTGCAACAATTTATCAGGTAATACTAATTCATTATAAACACGTTTGATTAGTCTTAGACAATAAGTTAATCCATTTATTAAATTAAAAAGCTATGTATGTCACAATCTTTATGTAATTAAATCTGTTTGAAATCCTTGTCAATAGATTTACCTTTTTAATAAACTTCACATAGAATGGTAAAATCCAAATAATCCACGTAATATCCAATCAGTTTTCAATTTTTATCGACTACCATGTATGTTGCTTTCTAAATATAAACTACATTCGAAATCAAAACGGAACTATTTTCGCACTTTGATATTCTTAACGAGACATTTATACTAACGGCCTGTCATTATACATTAAAGTAGGCCCGCAGTTCTATAACTTAAATATCACGTATCTCTTCAAAACCAAGTAAACAGGTAAGCCCCAATTCTAATTTCACGAAAATGAAACTATGTTGCCTACATTTTGTTATACAATATCGTAATATCAGACTTACGGCTTTGCCAGTGAATACGTGTACTTTTACACATCAAATTACATTTTCACAGGATACTTACTTTTAAAACTATTTACAACAAACTAATTTTATACTCTACCTTTTTAACTTCCTTACATTCAAAGGTTAAAAGTTAAAACAGTTCAATTAACACGGATCCGGAACACAGTCATTCTCCCCTTCTGACGCTGGATAGTTTCCCCTTCTTAAAACTTTAACTAATCACAATTAGTACACTGCTCCAATAGTTATCATTCAATAATAAATTCAGTTTATGTAAATGAAGCTCAAAAATGTCGAAAGTGATACAACATAATTTTGAATATAACGGATTGTCGCAAATTCCAAAAAAATACGGCCGCGGCAACGCTGTTGGTCCAAACTCTCACAGCGATTACGTCACGCTTTGCTAGCAACCACTGCCAACCACCTTGAAATCAACTGATTATAGTTGGTATCATGTGACAAAAAACTGCAGCGCCAGTTTCAGACCCAGGATCCCATGTCAACTGCAGATTTATATTACATCCTTAACCAACAAAATCAAGTTCAAGCACAACAATTGTTATCACTTTAAAACAAGTGGCCGATCAAATTTTGTGCAATCGTTCAATAACTGTTTATATTCTCCATTGTTACTATGCTAAACGGGTTTCACAGTGAAAAATCTTCGACTTTTTACAAAATAATTTTATACAGTATATTTTTTACCTTCTTTACATTAAGCAAACTATTACAAAGAAAACTACAATGCAATAAAGAGTCTTTTTAAATTAAAAGTGAAAAAAAATTCATTACCGCTTATAATTCGACCGAATTACTTGTGTGGCAGGGTACTGAAACAGATCAAGGAATAACCGCTCGCGAGAGTGTTTGGTTCAGCCCTCGCCCGGAACATAGGGCATCTGATCACAGCATCTGGCTAGACAAATACACATACTGCAGCGTGCCTATACAAATGTCTCTGATCCTTGGGCTGAAGCCAGAATCAGCTCCTCTTTAAACAATTAATCATAAACGGGTCTGATATATACGTAGTATTAAAGTCCATTGCTATGACTTTTGAATGATATATACAGTTACGACAGATAAATTATAATATATATATATATGAACATAAGATACACACATACCACGACACATCAATTATCCAGTCCAGTACGTTACAACGCTAAAACAACCAAAATCATGAAAGCAAATACACAATTGCCATATCCCCATCACAAAAATGATGGGTTCAGAAACACTATAATACAAGTCAAAAACTAATACTAACAATTGAACTGGCTCAAACATTGCATAATATGTCGAGTATACTCTGTTTGTGCCACAAAATCAACGATGACATTTTATGTCTTCTTCACAATTGGGACCAAAAAATAATATTTATTTGAAATTCAACTGATCCCGTAAATCAAGTACACTCCGTAGACTTTTCTCTAGCGCCTGTACCGATAATTGACTGCATATCATTTGATGTATGTGGTATTAATTCTCTCATTTCTATAATAATTATCTGCACACTTGTATCAACTTCATCAAAAGTCATAGCAATGACTTGCCAACTTATAGTTTTCACAATTACAAAACGCTATATGACTCTGTCAAGTTTTTTTTCCGAATGGTTAAATATTTTTTAAGAACCTGAGCCTGGGGCATTTGTGTTTAACAAACACGTTTTTGTTTATATTTAGTATTTGTCGAGCATTTACATAGAAATTTGTTTATACATATATTTCTTCTACTGTATTCCTAAACTGTAGTAGATCTCGAAGAGATGACTGGTGTTAAACATTTAATTATATGACCCCACTATTTATAATGCAGTTGTAAACTTTTTAAACATGCACGGGTTATCTTCTGTCCCAGCGAGAATCAATGACTATTGAAATTATTTTAATTAATATATTTAGGGAAACATTCTAAGCACACTATGTTTCTGTATGTCTTTTGAATTTTTTTTTCAGCTTCGGGTCCACAAATGTGGAACCCCATTTATTGGAAAGACATACATACAATCATACAATAAAGCATAGTCATACAAATAAATATAAAGAAGATCAGTAAAAAAACTTAACATGTGGTATAATACAGTTTCAAAAATTTTCACATTACATTTATAATATAATTTGAAATGCGATTATATAAATATTCGTTAGGAGAACATTGTAATACGGCGGTTTATTAATTATATTATATGATATTTATAAACATATGCATGGTTTTGTGAGATAGTTTTTATATTAATTTATATATGGTTTATCAAATCTACATTGTATCTTATTGGTTTAAACTAATTTCACCATCTATTATTATTCATATTATATGTGATAACAAAGGGATTTTTTTTGTTTTGGTATCATTACTTTTTGGTTTGTAATAAATTGTCACTTTGGTAATCGTCACATGTTTTCTCTAGAACACATTTGTTATACATACAGTTATCATGTTGATTTACTAGCCATGTATTGTTGTTTGAACTTTGTTTGTTTACATCAAATGGTATACATATTTGTTTACAGCAAATGGTATACATATTTATCAAAATCATCTTGAAAGAGCAGTAAATGATATTTAAGCAAATCATTTTCTCAACTCCGCTCTAATTTACAAGAAAGTTTGATCCATGGTGGATTGTAAACCACTGACACTTCAACGGTGTAGGATTTAATTTTATCAGGGACTTTGGATTCTTTCATATCTGGCTACCTAACGAAGGTTAATGGCTCTACTGTGGTGCCCCCTTTTGGCTGCAACAATGCATTGATGAACACTAGAGATTTACCTTTACCAAAAACATGATTACATTATCATAACAATCTTTATATTTTGGACGGTTTTACTTTAATTTCTGTAAATTATCAAATACAATGTATACTATTATGTACTAAATAGTGGCGTTACTTTGTTTATTCGCCGATATTTGAAATTTGATGTATCCCAAGAACACCATGCATGTTTCCTGGTTTGAATTTACAGCAATATTTTATGTACAAAATAGAGCTAAAACCTTATATAAAAAAGCTGATGCACAGTGTAGGTTAAATACTGATATTTGTGTTTTTGTGGTATTTGTTGTCTAAATGACGTTTTAAGTATGGCCTGGAATTTTATTCGAATAATTCGAAACACCACCGAACATTCAAATAGGGAAAAGCGAAAACGAATGTTTGGGAAAAAAAAAAGATTTTTTCTCTCATTAGTTTGTCTCAAAATTTCAAAATATGAGGATCTTAGTTCTTTCAATCAAATAACTCACTTGGTTTCCAATCCTTTATTTGATGAATAGGTTTGTCATTATCAATATATGACTTCTATTTGTTGATGTTCAAGGTAAGACTGACCGGAACAATTTTGCATAGAGACCCTACAATTAGGTGATGAAAAGGATGTCATATGTGTTACATTTACATCTTTTTACATCTTATGGGACTGTGCAGAACCAACATTTCAGACACGCTTACGCTTTCACAATTTGTATTTGGTTATACGTGTATATATATTTTAGACAAAACTTGTACGGGCATTCATTTTTCTTAAAGGTTTTAAATTGTATTTTTGCAGGTTTCATAACAAAAGCAGTTCTGTTTGGGATCTAACAATCCATGTCCGAAAACATGAAAAATGATACAAATTTAATATTATTCTTCATTCATATTTAACATTTTTGTTTTTTTGCTTTTCCTAAATTTTATTTTGGGAAGGCTTTTTTCCCCTTTAATACAAATATAAAAATAAATATGTAAGCAAACAAAATCAAACTTTTTTTTTTATTTAAAAAGAAAACCGATCTTAGATGTTTTAACTTTTCGTTTTTTACCTTTTAAAGAAAATTTTCTGGTAAAAAAAATATTTTTTGGCAAAATATTTTGTTTTCCAATTATATTATTCAAATGCCCTTTCAGAAAAACCCCTTCCGGAAAAAATTTCTCCTTTAAAAGAAAATGAAAGGGTACACTTTTTGGGTTTCTTTTTCCATTAATTTCTTCTTTGAATACTTAAATACAAAATTGATTCTTGTAATGAATCGAACCGGGTTAAAACATACTCAAGTCCTTTTTACGCTAAAATTTTGTTTTAAAATTAAAACAGAAAAAAAACTTTTTTTTTTTCAAATAAAAACTAATTTTATTTTTTGATCTCTATCTTTGTTTTAATACAGCTCCCGGAAATTTAAAATGTCTGTTTTTAAAAATGCCTCCCCTTTTTCCACATTTTTAAAGCTGCTCGACAACCCTTACAAAAATTGCTACGTTTTGCAAAACAAACCTAAACCCCCCTTTCCCCACCCTTCCCAAACTTTTGATCCTTGGGGATATTTTTTATCCTTGTTTTCCTGAATTTTTTGTACAACATTCCCTTTCCCAGTCTTTACTTTTACAACTTACATGCTGTTTTTTAACATTCAGAACAAGCATGAATTTCCCTCATCACTGCGGGATAAAAAATCTTGTCCGGGCCCCTTAAACAAACCAGGATATAAAACACCTGTTTGATTTTTTCCGTCAAAAATCCAAAATTTACCGGTTTTCCCCGGGGTTTAAAAATTACACCCAAAACTATAAAAGCTTGTCCCAAACAATATCTCACAAAAACCCCTGATTTTTCCAAAATTCTATACGACTTTTCCAAAAAGAAAAAAATTTGATCAGTGTAAGAAAACTATCGGGATTTTATTTTTCACCCCTTAATTTGCAACAGCAAGTTTATTTTGGGGAAAATTTAAAATAACATTTTCCGTTTGAAAAAGATGGGGAAAACCCTTTTCCGATACCGCGTTCCTCGTTCTATTTAATTTTTTTAAATTTTTCTTATTTTTGTAGCCCGCACGATCATTTTTGTTTTTTAAAAAAACCCTTTTACCTTTTCCAAAGAAAAATCCCCTTCCCTTGACTCATCAGAGGAGGTTCAAAAATTTTCTTTTCATTTTGGAACATACGCACTTTTGCAAAAAGGGGTTTCCTTATCCAAATCTTTTCCAAAAAATTTTGCACTTTTCATTTTATTAAGTGTTTTCTAAATTTTGAAAATGAATATGCCCTTCAGCCTTATTTCATATTTTTAAAGCTAATTGTTCTCTTTTTCCGAAATTTTTGCAACTTGAGGGCGGGCATTTTTCATTTTGAATAAACACCCTTTTATTCCGCTTTTTTTCCCTTCATAAAAATTTGACATTACATTTCTTAATTTTCCCTGCGAAGTAAGCTTCCCATTACATTTTTTTTTTACTCTTTGCTTAAAGTGCGGGGAAATTTAGCCCCCCCCTCATAATTTTGGGGTTCCATCTTATCCAACATTCGTTTTTTTTCATTTCTAAAACCCTTATATCTTCAACAAGGGCCATACATGTGTTATATTTGTTTAGCTCTGGGCAATTTTTTAACTTTAGATTTACATTTTTTGCATAAGTTGTCTCCTTTCCTGTCAATCTTTTTTTCCAAGCCTCACCAGAAAATTTCCTGAAAAATGGGGGGAATATAGCACTTTGAAATGCTTGTTGCCTAGAGTCACACAAACATAACACCCCCCGTTAAAAATCATTTGTTGTTTAAAAATGGGAATTTTCCAGGGGGTTTACCCTTTAATTTTTTTAAAAACCAATCATTATTTGATTTTTTTTTACTTTCCCATCTTAAATTGGGCCTGGGGGCTTTTTCTTTACCCAACCCAGAACGGGGGTTCATATTTTGGGTTTTGGTTTCCTGGGGTTTTATAAAAAACCTCTCACAAAGTTTTCTTTTCCCATCCGGGCCCAAAAAAAAGCTGGTTCTTTTAAACCTTTCTCTTCCAAGGAAGGCAAAAAATTTGGGAAATTCTTGTTTTTTGAAAAACGAAAATTTTCCCCCGGACACTTCCATGTTTTTTATTTTAAATTTAAAAATCGGAAAAAACAGTTTTTTGGGAAGATTAAAAATTTAAATTAAAGGGGTAAAAAATTAGAAAGACCCATAAAAAACACGAGGCTACCCCTATTTTGAAACGGGGGATTCCCCCGATTTTTTTGGTTTTCTTTCAATTTGTTATCAAGCCCAAACCTAACTAAACTATCACAAAATGGGTTAAACCCCGAAAACGTTCGGAAATGGGGAAAGTAAAAAGAACAGAATCCCTTTGAAAAAGAATTGAAAAGAGTTATGGTTGTGGGAAATTTGGGGAAATTTAAAGATAGTTGGGGTTTTTTACTTTTGTTTTTTCCTTTCAATGTGGTTTTGCCCCGGGAAGGGAAGTTTTAAATTACTCTGTTATAAGCCCCAAAAAGATTACATTTCGAGCCCCATTTCCTATCCTACCTTCTTTTTTTT
>NW_026862252.1:72500-76947 GCF_026571515.1 Ruditapes philippinarum | reverse complement strand
GGAAAAATTTACTTTTGTCGTTGAAAAATTGCTACACTTTAAATGGAAAAAAAAAACAAATATGACTTTTCTTGTTCTGACAGACACATGCGATTAAATATATTCTCTTTCATTTTAAAAAAAATGTTTAAGGATTTTAAGGCAAATTTAACGTCTTTTATTTATCTCAACTGACACTCTGCGGCTACAAAATAAACTATTTAATATCATAAACATACTTAGTAACATAAGGTGTTTATCATAAAAAAAACGTTGCAAAAACTATCGTGAAAACAACAACAAAAACAACAACAACAGCAAAAACACTAGTGCTACAAGAATGTACCCCGACAATATTGAATCAAACACTAATACAGAGCGTATGTACAAACAGTTCCAATACATGCGTATGCACGTAAAGTAGAAATAACAGCAGTAAAGTAAATGGTGGGAAAGGGGTCGAGGCTTTTGGAAAATACCAACATATCGCCAATGAGGAAAAAAGCAGATATAAAGAAGCAGGTCACAAGTCATTTTAAAAATCAATATGGTTATTTTATAAATAAAAAAGATAAGAGATGTGGTGAACGATAAATGCAAAAATAAAGGTAAAATGAAAAAATTATTTTTTAATATATGTTATGTTTATAGTTATGGAGAATACATATATTAGTGCAGCAGCAATCAGGGAATTCGAAGGTTTTAATAAGCAACACAAATCAAATACTGTCAATTTAATAAATAGTGTACAATTCTAAAACTACACGACCCATCAAAAACGCTTTATTCTGCATGCTATTCGAAACCCCCGTCTCAATATATCATTATGCTGTACAAATACAAGCATTTAAGAACAACGCATAAAATAATAAAGAATGGAAAATTGAATTTCTTTTATCTTATCTGTACGTTTCCTCCACTCTCATGTAAAAATAGAACTTATTATTTATAGTAAATAGTTTCGGACCGTTTCCTGGATCTTTATTTGTTTTGAGTTGCGTGCTAATAATTGAAAAGTATATCCCTTGGCTGCATTGTGTGTCACTATATTGTCATATTTCACTACATTAGCTAAACGTATTGTCAGTTTGTCATTCTATAAATATAGCCTTTTTTATTAAAATCAATTTCAGATTGCTTCAGAAAGTTTGAATGCGCTACAGCATTTCTGATATTGCACACATGAATTTTAGTATGAATATTATAGGGCATTTACTGAAGAGATAATTATGTTAGTTACGTAGTAACATTATCATGATTTTGGCTTATGCTCCTGAAAACTGCTGAACCTTTATACTAGATAATACAGTTATAATATCGATATCAGTTGTCAAATGTATTGCTGACATACTGAAAAATTACATTACACAGAATATGGCGGGACAGGAACATAATCATTGCGTTTTAAAAAAAACATTTATTCCTAATTCAATCTATTCAATCTATTCCCATGTTGTATAAATCTTTCTCTTACTGATAAATCTCCTGAATTTTGTGAAATTACCACACTCGATGTAAATGTTCACATGTAACTATAACTAATATATAACAAGTGAACGACTAAATACATACTTATGTTTGTTTTATACTCTTTGGAATAAACAATAGAAGGACATTTCTGTATTATATCTAGGTCATAAGCACTAAAAGAGATTGGTTGTATTCTATGTCATAAATAGTAGAATGAAATTCTCGTATTCTAGGTCAAAGACACTCATGAGTATTGACTGATCACAGATTATATATATTACCATTAAAAGATTTTATGAATTGTTTCAAATACATTTTAATGTAGGCTTATCTAGGAATCGCGAATGATTATTTCATTGTCTTATTTTTTGATTATGGTGATTAATATAAGTATGGTTTGAAGAACGTTCTAGTCAATTTTGATATTTAAGATATGTCGCACTGTGGTATGAAAGTTTTGTATCATACAATCATGTCTTCTATTGCTTATTTGAAATCGTTCACTCATTGATAACGTATTACGTATTGATAACTTGCCGGTTGGAAAATATAATATAAAATTGATATTACAATTGCAACAACAACAACAACATAAATATTTATTCACGTCAGGCTCATATACAGAACATGTAGTAGTTTTAAACAATGTAACAATGGCGACTGTGATGAAACGTCTGTATGTGTATGCATATGTATATGTATTGTGAATAAGACTGAAATAAAATATTCTCCTAGTATGTATACTTTCATTGAAATAATCAAACTTTTGTATATACTCGTATTCCAGACAGTTCCGATATTCCTGTCATTTAACCTTTGTCTAATTGCCATTGGCGTTAAGCAATGTTGTCAACAGAGCGTAATAAAATGAGGAAAACCGAATTCCCAAAGAAGCCCAAAACGACAAAAATGGAAATGCTGCAGGCTCGGTTTGATTGAGCCTATTCAGTACTGAACAGTACTGGAAAGTACAATTGACCGTCCACAACTATTACAAGTTAACGAATGCGCTGAAATCAAAGATAGTTATAAAAGTTATTAATCATAATCATCATGAAAAATTTACGTTTTATGTTGTTTGAAAAATCTTGCATATATTATCATGTTACCATTTTCCTACTGGAATAGTGAAACGAGATAAATTAAAATTAAATCAAAAACTTAAAAGTGATCTATATACGTTTTAAGTAAAAGTCTTGCGTAATAACCACTTAAACATATATTGTTTCGTACGACGTAATTAAACTGATATGAAAACATAGATATTTTATAAACACTTAATTTTTCTTCATGGTGATTATAATTTTTTTTATAAACGTCAGAAAATGACGATTAAATTTCCGGTAATTGGTTAACATTAAACGTGTCGGTGTGCAAATTATTGACAATATTTCCGTTTGTGTTATGTATGTATAATCTTATATTTACTTAACCAAACTATTGCCATTGTTAATTCCATAAAAAATGAAAACAACCTTTGTTTAGCATAATGCCCTGACATAAAGTACGATTGCTTTTGAAATTATCAATTATGATTGTGCTCTTTGATTTTTTTATTTATTGATTTATAAATGTTAGAACAAAAGTTTATTTGCATTATAATCTCAATAAGTAAATATAACGCATATCAGGTTAAATAATTGACCCTTGTATCTTTTTATCGCTGAGTTATTATACGTAAATACATTTCTCAGGAAGAAAAGTAAATTCAACCGGTCTTAAACTTCTAGATTTATGTAAAGATAACAATATGTTCATATTAAACGGTAGAGTCGGAAATGATAGAAAAGTAGGAAATTTTACTTTTCGTAATACTTCAGTAATCGATTACGCTATAGCATCAACAGACTGTCTAGAACACATTATGTTATTTGATGTTTCTGAAGTTGACTCATTATTTTCTGATGGTCATAGCATTATTTCACTTACGCTTAAAATATCAGAACATCCGACTAAAATAATAAAAAATAAAGCAACCAACGAGTGTTCAATTAATACGAAACCTCCCAAAATGGCAAGAATCTTTAAGCAGTCAATTTGTCGAAAATATCAATAAAACTACATTGTCTAGTATAGAAAACTCTCTTCACTCTAATCCACAAAATGTCACAAAACTTGAAATTAATGAAATTGCAAAAAACATTTGTAATTTAACTGTGGATTCTGCTTTCGCTACTTTCAAAAATAAAACAAATAAAAATAATCATTTAAAACAACCAAATAATAAACCCTGGTACGGGCCTTCATGTAGCAAAGCTCGTCGATTATATCATATTGCACGAAAAAAGTATAACCGTAGCAAATGTGACCTAAATAAACATTTACTAAACAAAGCAAGTAAACATTATAAGTGCACTATAAATTCATTCGTCCGTAAACATAAATTTATGAATGAACGTAAACTAAGGGATAAACACTTAAAGCAACCGAAAGATTACTGGCGAATGTTGAAGAATTTTAATATAGATACACACGATACATACAAGATCTGTATGACCATTTTCGAAAAAATAATTACGATGAAAGTCATAATGAAGATTCATTCATAAATCCAGACCAAAGTGCACAATATGATACCGAATGTTTAAACTGCCCAATCACTACCGTTGAAATAAATAAGGTTATAAATAAATGTAAGAACTCAAAGGCATCATCCCCCAAGATAATATTATCAATAAATATATAAAATGTACAAAACACTTAATGCTTCCAATTTATTGTTTATTTTTTCACATGATCTTTAACTCGGGAATTATACCCGATACCTGGCTTATTGGGACCATTAAACCTATCTATAAAAAGAAAGGCTTACCTTTAAACCCAGGAAATTTTAGGCCCATAACTATTTTAAGCTGTCTAGGTAAAATCTTCACTGCTATACTTAATGAGAGAATGTCTACCTTTTTAGAGAGAAATAATATATTAAAAGAGAACCAAGCTGGTCTCAGGGCAAATTTCTCAACAACAGATCACATTTTTACACTTAAATTTTTTAATA
>NW_026862252.1:0-67500 GCF_026571515.1 Ruditapes philippinarum | reverse complement strand
ATGGAACCAAAGTAACAATGTATGGAACCATGTGTCCTTATATGAAACCAAATTATCAATATATTAATTCATTTTTACAATATATGAAACCATTTTATCAATGTATGGAGCCGAAGTATCAATATATAAGTTGATTATCACATTATATGATACCAGATCTTGAATATATGGATCCAAGTAAGTCATGTATGGACCCAGATGCCCTTATATGAAACCAAATTATTAATATATTAAATCAATGCTACAATATATGAAACCAGTTTATCAATATATGTAACCGAAGTAGCAATATATGTTCATTTTCACATTATATGATACCAGTTCTTCAATATATGATACCAAAGTAGCAATATATTGAACCAAAATGTCATTATATTGACGGGACTTTTTTTAAAGGCTGTATTCTATCCTTGCACCGGTATTACAGTTTCGCGCCAATATTTCTTGTTTAAAGAACAGCGTGCTTCACTGACTGCATACTGCACATGTTTTGAATAAGGAAATATTTTAATTTAACGTCACATTCACTTAAAATGGGCTGGGTAGGCAAAACTTATCGTTATATATGTAGGAGTTGTATGTCATAATTTAAGCTATTGAGTCGTACTGACCATTAACAAAAACGTATTTAAAAAATAAGTTCATCTCGACCTTTACCTTTGATCAAAAATAGGCATGACCAGAAGGACACATCAAGGTTAATCTACTCACAAAGTTTAAAAAATAATCCGTCAAATAATAATTGATTTCAGTGACCTCGGCCTTTAAATTTTTGACTTGACAATAGGCTATTTTGGTTCCATATAATGAAAATTGCTATCATAGAATGTAACATCAACTTATATAAAAGTTGCTACTTTGGTTCAATACATTAATAAAATGGTTTCATATATTGTAAAAATGACTTAATATATTGATAATTCGGTTTCATATAAGGGCATCTGGTTCCATATAAGGCTTCTTTGGTAACATATATTGAAGAACTGGTATCATATAAAGTGATAATTTAGTCATATATTGCTACTTTAGTTCCATACATTGATAAATTGGTTTCATATACTGTAAAAATGAATCAATATATTGATAATTCGGTTTCATATAAGGACATCTGGTTCCATATATGGCTTTTTGGTACCATATATTGAAGAATTGGAATCATATAATGTAATAACCAACTCATATATTGCTACTTTGGTTCCATACATTGATAAATTGGTTTCATATATTGTAAAAATGAATTAATATATTGATAATTCGGTTTCATATCAGGACATCTGGTTCCATATATGGCTACTTTGGTACCATATATTGAAGAATTGGTATCATATAATGTAATAGCCAACTTAATATACTATTTCTACTTTGGTTCATAAATTGATACATTGGTTTCATATATATTGAAAAATGAATTAATATATTGATAATTCGGTTTCATATAAGGACATCTGGTTCCATACATGACTACTTTGGTACCATATATTTAAGAATTGGAATCATATATTAAGAAAATCAACTTATATATTGCTAACTCGGTTTCATACACTGACGGTATGGTTTCATATATTGTAACTGTGGATTAATACAATGGATTCCGGTTAAATAAGAAGGTGTTTTCAATTCATTTATAGTCGAAGTGAACTCATATATTATCCAAATGGTTGCATGTACATAAATTGAAAAAGAACAATATCAGAACAGCCATGGCTTTCCATAAAAATTCACATTATTTTTTATCTCGTTGTTATATCTTTTTTATAATATACTTTATAAATGCTTATAAACGACGATTTAACTAATTTATAAGCAATCTCTCACCAAAATAAAATTTATAATCTATTCATTAAAAAACAAAAAAGTCTTTATTACTTTTGCCAAAAAATATTTTAAAATCATTTATAATTATTATTGCAAAATAATAAAATATTGTTGTGCATGTCACTGCACCATTATTAAACATCAATTTTACAAGCGCTCGCTTCACTTGCGCGTTTAAATAGTTAAAAAAAAGATAATTGCCTCTAATTTAATATTCAAGACTAATGAGGATTTATACCGTACATATAGCAAACTTTACATGTACTTACTGGCGTTTGTTGTGTATGACTGCACATATATTGTGTATAGCAAACGATAAGCTTAAGGACCTGCAAACGTCACAAATTAGAACGTGCAAACAGAAAAACATCCATGTATAAGACATTGCAAAAAGCCAGGGCCCGCCCTAAAAACAGAAAAACTAATTATTTTTACTTGATAAGTATTAGCACATATGAAATTTGAATGCTTTGTTAACAATATATTGAGAAAATTGACCAGTAAAAAACATTCACTTTATGATAAAAAATTCAATGTCTAAACTGTAAATAATTTTCAAAAAACGAGAGATATGTTAAACACAATGCAGGACGATAGGTTTCTTTAAGGTTAATATTTATCAACTAAATCTAATTGAATAACTTGTTAGCTCAGTAGGTAAGGCGTCAGTCAGCGTTGTTGTTGCTTTGATGATTGATGATGATGATGATGATGATCGATGATGATGATGATGATGTTGATAATAATGATAAGACTATGTTATAGTTACAGAAAATATTACCCCCTATATATTACTCCAAGTTATTTTGTTTGCATTTTACGAATGGGTGTCATCTTTTCTTACTTATGGTGCCATATCAAAAAAATATTTTACATATGGTACCCGAATAATACTGACATGTGGGCGCAGGGCAAAATTGGCAAAAAATTTCGTATTTTGGTCACGATTTTTGACACTATGCGTGCACCATTTTACAAATGGTGCCGTTTTACATATGCCGGTTGCCGCTAACAGTCGGCTGTAATTGGAGAAAATTCTCCGCATTAATTAGTTCAAGCTAAAAATTTTCCTCTACTCTCTACATAAACACGTGCGCAACAATTAATTATATATTTGATAATATCATAGTATAACATCCTTAAGCTCGAAATTCAAATTGCATTAATAACATACCATTTTGTTTAAATAATCCTTTTTAACTGCAAACTCCTTTTTTGTTTCGTTTTCTTCCCCTATGCACTTAACAGCTTGTCTAAAAAAAATCTGCTCAATAACAAAATGAAATGTCAACGAAAATTCATGGAAAGCGTCTGCCTAACTATAGTAACAATAAAAGATTCCCACGTATCTGTTTACATTAACTATAGGTATTGACTGCATTTTTGATGACCATCATTTGCTGATATTTTGTCACTATTGTTTTTTGTGTTTTTTTTTGTTTTGTTGCTTATTTTTTCACATTTGACAAAACATGAACCATTGTTGTTAAATGTATTTATATATTCTAGTCCCCGGCAACATTATGCTCATCTTACCTTAAAATTGATAACTAGCTAACTAATATATGGATCTAACTCCACATATTGTTACATATTTTAGATAAATCGTCATGTTGTTAACCATGTTTGTAACCTGATTTACCCCAATAAAGAGTATCGTAATTGTAAAAAAAAAAAAAAAAAAAAAAAAAAATTTACTTTTCCTTGATTTGCAAATATGTTATCATTTTAGATTGGTATACCGTAATCATTTTTCAAATCTTCATTATTTTTATTCTATTATTAAAATCTTTCACATGTATTTTTTCGATATATATACACTACTCCACTTAAATTGTACTTAAACACTTAAAGGTAATATGCATATCAGATTACTCGCAAACTAAAGCGTAAAGCAGTAATTATGGTAAATGCCACTTTCCTCCTGGTATTATATCATAATTAGTAAGGATTATCCAATGACATTTGTAGACGACTAGAATATTGCACGGTTTTAGAATTCATACTGTTAATGAGGAAATATTGATGAGTGCTGTGACTACAAGTATCTTTACCATTTATTGTACTATACTTTAATTATTTATTAACACATGTTTCTTTGTGGTGACATTCTGAGAGCTTCATTAATACGGTGTTTTGTTTTCATTTAAATCTAAATAAACAACAAAGTACATGTATGTATATAAATCTTTTCAAATAAATAAGATATTCTTAATTTGGTTTTCATAAAAAAGGAACGAAAATTAACACAACGACAACTTGAGTAACAGTCTTTCATAATGCTAATCATTTTAAATATTGGTACTATTAAGTCATTCTTTATTGTTATGCATATTTTTAAATGCTTCTGTTTATGTATATTTCTGTCTTTCCACTTCTTGAAGAAATGTGACAGAATGCTGGGAAATAATTTGCCTTTTACACCAGATGTCTGTTTATGACATTTTATTGACTTACTAACTTACGTATAGTTTACGAGGTCATTTAGAAAAGAAAAAGATGTTTCTGTTAAATGAAATAAATAATCTGAATTGCATCAATGTTTAAAAAGAACCCAAGCTAAGTCTATATCTTAAAACATAACACAAAAAGTCTAAAATATCGCACCAAATTATGAAGCCCCACCCACTGAGATGGACAGGATAATCTACTGTAAGACAATGTTATGTTGCACATCCCCACCTATGCAATTAACTCACTAGACAAATATTGGTAAGCTATCACAGACTATCTCACCCGTTAGATCAACAATGACAAGGTTTTTAATTTTGATTAAAAACATAGAATTCACTGCACAAAAAACCATTATATATGTAATAATTTTTAGGAACTATTAAATTTGTAACATTTTGATACTATCACAGACATTTATCGCCCACATACGCGAAATAATCGTGAGTCGAAGGTAGTCTGCTGTCTGGAGTCAGATAAATGTCTGTCTTCGCTAGGTCCTGACCAAAATCTCAGAATGTGACGCATTTCATTCCTATGGTCACATTCTAGCATAAGTATATGCTTGCAAATGATAATCATCGGCAATTTTAGATGGACTGCTCGGAAGCAATCTTCCTTAGGACTGGATTATTAAAGAAACTATATTAAATACTTTTACTGCCAGAAATTACTGAGCAAATCTTGGCTACAACTTCGCTGCAAATGTTATTTGAATAAGAAGTACTAAAAACAATGTGGAAGCATGCAAATTATCAATAAATATGCTAATTTAAATTTGGTCTGGCCCCCTAAAAATTGCACTTTAAGCATAAAATAAAATTGAACTGCATGCATTTCCTAAGAAGGCAGATACACTGTACTCCTGAACAGCTATTTTTGGACTAAGAATTATTTTCCCTTGTCTTGAAATATTGCTCCTTAAAAAAAACATACATAAGGATCATAATCACCTCAAATTGAAATCACCAAAGAAAAGCCATGGAACGCGCTCATTGTTGCAGACAGGACTTTAATGAGCCCATGAGTCGGCATTGATATGTAGCAAATGTAAGACAGTGTTTAAAGTGCCAATTGTCATTTAACATGATTATGTGACAAAGATATTGAAATGATTATTTCTGCTTAAAACAACATGTATCATTCATTGTATTTGTATTTGAGAATTATTTTTCGTTTAAACATTAGATTACTGGATCCACATTGATATCTAACATGGATTCCAAATTCACCCTCATGACAAAAAATACCAAAGTAGTTAAAATCAGCCCAACAATCACATCGGGCACTCCAAAATCCACAGACTGAATCAAGTCCCAGACGTAATAGTCAAGGAAATACTAAAGCTGAAATAGTTGCAACCACACCCACAACCATGTCAATGACAGATTGTCCCCCTCTGATCTTGTGTGGTCTATAGGCGGGTAGTGATATGTCCGAAGACACATCCTACAGAAATACAGACACAAGAGAGAAAGAAGCAGCTAGATCGGTTAATTCATTCTACATGGAGGTTCAAAGGCAAGATAGTTTAGAACACTTTACCCAGAGTTACATGAAATAGCTGCTAGCAATGAAAGTAGTAGACTGACCTCATGGATTCTGCTCATTAGCTGAGAAAGGTATAGACAATGACAAGAGTGCATTAATAATTCAAAGAAAAGTTTAAATGGATGGTACCAGCAGGTCAATGATTAATTGAGATGAAGTACATATAACAGAAATATAGCTACATTTATCATGCATTCCATTTGATATCATTCTATTCAATATTAAAATATTTAAGCCATAGCATGAGTCGTTATAATTGACGACTGTTTTGAAAAACAATATTTTACAATTTATTTTTTTATTTTTTTTCAACCCCACATTTTTTTCATGATTGTTTACTGGCGTTGTGAACAATTGTTTCTATTTTATGTGTACCATTGGCCATGACGTAACTACTTCAAACTGACTTATTTTGAAATGCTGATATTTGGGTACTTACAAAATAACTAATTTTTAATACCCCAAAATAATAGGCAACATATTGTGGCCCCGACCGTATCAAAGTTAAAGAAGTCTTCAGGCACTAATAACAATCTTTGATTTTAACAAACTAAACTCTTCAAACAACCGAATGGGCAACCACCAGTGATAGGACTTTTCAGCTTTTCAATAATCTTATTTTGTTCATAAAAGTTTTAGACATCAGTATTTTTAGAATATTATGAATTATCACTTTCCCTTGCTTTAAAATATTTTCGAACTACGGAGGATTTTTTTTTGAAATGCAATTTTCAGATGTTGTATTAAAGTTTGTTTATCTTATGTTTTCAGCATTTAGTTCTTTACACACAAATAAACAAAAATGTCTTAAAGATAAGCAAACTTAATGTTTCTGCTTTCATTTTATGTCACATTCCTAACAAACAACAAAAATAATTAAACAAAACCCAAAAATAAAAACGAACACTTGTAAAATGACGTCTCAATGCAGAGAATCGAGATAAGTTCACTCCGACCGTCTTTCATCCTTAGCGGGTATCCTCGCCTTTGACCAAAGACAGCCAAAACGATTTTTAAATAAATATTTCCTGAAGGACATAAATTTTATTAAAAACAAAAATTGAAAAAAAACAACAACAATAAAACCCCAAAAAAACAACAACAACAAACATTGCATAAGAAAATAATATAAGTTTACACCCGATGATCTTAGATCAAATAATTTTGCATCCCAAAATTAGATATACTAGATCTAAAATGGTATATCAAAAACTATATAAATAGGTTAAAAGATGTAGTGTTAATATCAGTTCATTGAAGCCATAGAAAACATTCTAACCCTCTCGTCTGATTTATCTCTACTCAACCATATTTTAGCAACCGATACCTTGTATCGAAGACAAAAATGATAAATTAGGAGGGCAATTTACTAATATTATGAAACAATTTATATGTTTAATAAACAGCAATCTGTAAAAAAAAACATTGTTCACAATAAATTCTGTACTTTTTAAATGTTTTCTGCTGGTAGACGCATGCCTCTGTCTGTTATCGAATGGTAATTTTGTTTATTATGAGCTGTTAAAAACATTTCTTCTAGGCATAGAAATCAATTTCAAATCTACACTTTTCAGTTATTCTGGCTTATTAAAAAATATAAAAGAAAATAAAGAGTTTGGAATGATAAACTAATTTAATTAAACAAATTTAAATTTACATGGGAATGTAGCGTTATTATTATGTTTGATTTTAATGGAAACATTTCGTCATTATGCTACACTGTGAGAAGGCGATGCATCATGAATTTTAATTTAGCATTAAATCCTTTACTGCAGTAAAAATGTTTTTATTATGGTTTTTATTTCACTAGATTAATGGCAACAACAGTAAAATGACAATACAATTGTCAGTATCCGTTTTAAATATCGTGCATGCATGCAAGTAATTGACAAGCTAATTCCGCTGCATCATCGCTTTATGTCATTTTACTGAAAACGAATAACCATTAATTCAATTCTATTCACTATACGAAGTCATTGTGAAAATTAACGCATTTCTCTCGTAATGATTTAAGAGTCAAGTTTACTTTGAAAGAAGCCAAACATGCTATTTTATTATCCTTTATCTAATATGTCATATTCTTTTCTTTCAATTTCGTTTCTGTATACTAGTAGCACTATAACATATGTATATCTTAAAAGACAACTTAAATGCACGAGATTTATAACTGAATAAATTACATATTTAATGCTATATATATATTTATCATCAATTTACAAATATGAATATGTATTCGATATAAGTAGACATTGAAAATAAGCAAATATCTAATAAACTTTCTAGTGTTCGATTTAAAATTTGCTTTGATTGATTTAATGTAAATTTAAATTTATTTGAAAGATTTTTTTATAAAGTAAAATAATATCACGGAGCTTATTAAGATCAATTTCAGGTTTTCGTCTGAATTATTGCTTATATCACATAGAAAGTTTTATAATCTTTATCTATTTAAAATTTTGCGCCTTTTCTTAAGTAATCTTCAATATCTTATTGCAAAAATATTGCAAAAAATATGTCAAAAAGTCATACCAGTATTAAAGACATTATGAGTTTTTAGGCAGTAATTAGTGACATTCAAAAGAGATAAGAGCAATTACAGTTATGTTTAACAACTCAAATTTTAAAAAACAAAAATTTCGAAATCAATATAATTATTATTCTTCTTTGGCGATAAAATAAGGGAAGGGACATAAACATAAATACCGTAGTTTAGCATTGTTTTGCATTGTTTTAAGGACATCATTGTTTCGTTACAATGACCATGTTATTCTAACATTAAACACATTTTTGTATAATCTAATATCATGTTAGATTCAAGGCTAAATACTTGAACCGTAAATGAAATACTTCAAATACCATATGATTATAAATCATTTAATGGTTGGCATATTCTTGAAATGTATTCAATTTAGACATATGAAAAGTTTTCAATTATGCATGTTATAATGGAATGTTAAAGACGAGCAACGGAATTCCGCTTGTGAAAAGCCTAATATACCAAGTTTCCTTATTTACCTAACAGGACAAACAATTGAGGTATATGCGAAATTGTAATGTTCTCATGGAATAGCGAAATATCTGATTCCATTTCGTTGTTAGATGTCTGTAGTTCATTTGATATCATTATTCATTAGATTTGTGTAACAGTTTTGATACTCTTTCTTTATTTAGAATTTGATGAATAATGATTATTGAAAAGAACCATTGAAAATAGTTTTTCAATGGTTACAATGATTACAAATTTACTATAAATATTCATATCTGTGTCAGAACATTCAGCACATGGAATCAAAACATTATACAAAGTGTTGCTGACAGTTTATCTGGTATAAAACACAATTATGTGTTAAACAATATGACAGTTCCTATTTCTATCAATAATCAATCTTTTTGTTTGCCGGGATAACTGAGTTTATTTCTGGAAAAATGTTACAAAACTTCAAAAGAAATCAATGTACGAGTATTATGTACCGAAGCCAAGACCCTATTTATATATACACACAATTTGTGAAGACAGATAGAAAACTAAATTAGGCGATGTTGTGAAACAATGTAAGGCAATCAATGTCTAAATGAACCATTATCTTGACCTTTGCTTGTACATAATATTATTTAATACGTTTCAAATATTTTTGGTAGCAGACATAAAACTACATTATTAATTGTTTCTCAAATTCAAATATTCAAAATCTGTCACTACATTTGACAAAAATATAATTTATCGGTTTAAACATAGATATGTATATATAAAGACTGTTGAGGAAATAAGAATTAACGTAAAATTGTTTAAATCATAAGATATCTGTTAAATTATTCAATTGTCGCTGAATGTTCTACTTTTAATTTTGAATGTATTTCTATAACCAGTGATAGAAAGATAAAATATATAGAAAATTAAGTCTACCTGCAAAATATAAATCGTATTGCAAAATTGGAGTCATTTTGCATTTAAACAATAAACAATTACTGTATTGAGCAGATGGCAAAAGAGTTATGATTCTAGATCCAATAGATATATATTAGAATATACTAAAACGAGTTTATTTACATTGAACGATATATTTTATTTTACAATCGCAGTAAATACCCAGATATGGATCAATAAACTGTGGTCTCGAAATGAAATAAGCGTGTCAAAAATTTTTTTGTCTTTTAGGGTTTTTGTATTTTAAATGTTTGAAAGTTAATCAGAACTTTCGACGATATATTTATTAATCGGGTTTTTTAGAAACCTTTCTGCTTTGCAAAAAACTGAAAGCCACTTTCCCCGGTGCTTCTCATTTTGTACCCTTTTTAACGTTTATTAAACCCCTACAGTTTTCCCAAATTTTAAATTGCCATTATTTTTGCACCCCTGAACATAAGGTCTTTTTCTTACTTTGCAACCCAAAATTTAAAACAAAAAAGGGCAGTACAGAATCCAAATTTTTAAACCCAAAAAATTTTTTTTTTAAATCATTTATGCTTCTTAAATTTTTTTTCTTGTTTCCCGGGTCTTTTTTTTAGTTTTTTTCATGAAAATTAAATAAATTTTAAAAATTTTACTTTGCCCTTTCCCTAAAAAGGAGTGATTACTAAAAAGCAATTAAAACAAGTCAAATGAAAGTCGCAGACATAGTTCATGAAATGCTTTTGAAGAAGTTTGTATTTCTGATTGTCGAAAAATGATATTTCATCAATTTTGCATGTATTTATTTAATCACCATTCATAATAAAAAAAAAAGCTTGATTGTTTAGAACATGCATAGCGGTGGCATCGACATTCAATAAAATAAACTATTATTATTTCAAAAGAAAGCAAAGATTTTCAATCAAAATAGGTAAGAATTGCACAAAGAAGACGGTTTTCACTTTTTTCTAATTTGAGTTTTTTTCTTTGTTATCCTTTGCAGATTTTTCCATTTTAAGTGAATATTTGATCAATATTAGATTTTATGTTTTCGGACTTTATGACCTCGAAGGAGCTCTTATGAATTCAACTTTTAATTTTGAATACACTTTTTTTCTTGATTTTCATGTCTTTGTTTTTTCCATTCTAGATAAAAAAAAAAGTTAAAATATGAAGGTTATTGCTTTTGTTACAAAAATAATCAGCTTCGTCATCAATAAGTTTAAATTCAATGTGAAATGGAAAACAACTGTTAGCTAAACGATATGCCATATTTCCTTGATCTCCCATAGGTGTTCGGCGTCACAAATTTCAGGAATATATGAACTGATAATCCGATATGATAAATGACAAATATTCAGTAATTGGCGCTGGTGTGAGTTCATGTTTTAATTTGTTTGTATTAGATGTACAATATTAGATAACGCCGTAATCGGATATTCACAGTAAATAATGTTCATATGTTTTAGCAACTCTATTTGATTTGAACACAGTCGTGTTGGCACATTTCGAGCACGATGTTGCAACTCAAGCAATTTGTATTACGCAAAACATACAGCGGCAAACCTACATATATTCGTGACATAAAACGACCACTTACCCCTCACTATTGCAGGTTGAATTTGATTCTTTCATGTGAGGTAGCTTTCAAGCTAGCTTACGGAACGTCGGCGGTTCTACCCAGGTGTCCGAATTAATAAATATTCAGCACTATTTCTTATGCGTGAACTTGGTGATATCATTCTTATTTAAAAAAAAAAAATAATAATGACAAGGGCTGACAAATAGACTTACTATTAATTTTTCTTTCGGTGCATCAGTATTATATATTCAAAAGCATGTTTCTGGCCAAATAATAGATATGTCATTATTTGCAACTTACTCAATGCGGAAGAACAATAATCAGAGACATTTACAGATGATATCTCGAAGAACTGTGTTATTTGTATGATTTATTCATTGAATAAAGGGGAACATTGATCATTGTTGCGGCTAACTATATTGTTATTTGTTCTTGTGGTAGAAACTTCATCGTCCAATAAATGTTCAACTAAGCGTAATCTTATATAGAATATTGTGATCTTGTTTAATCAACCATTTATTCACATTTCGTCCGATGTGTTTTAAACTAAAAAGTGTATATATTGTTACCAATTCTTGAACACAAATATTAATGATATTTAAACATAGATTTGAATAGAATAATAAGTCCAACTTACATAAATTTAGTTTCGACTATCTTAGAAAGGTATGTAATTAAAACAAATCATGTTTTTGCATATTAAATGTGTCTCAAAGTTCTAAACAAAACCTTTTTCATTCCAATCACAATTCATTCATTCATTCATTCATTCATTCATTTATTCATGTGCATTCATTCATTCATTCATTCATTCATTCATTCATTCATGTCATTCATTCATTCATTCATTCCAAATTCATTCATTCATTCATTATTCAAAATAAACCTACTATAACAGAAATAGATAAATATATATAAAAACAATTAGTAAGTCAGATTGTATGCCAGTCAAACAATCACAATACCCATGAAAATTATTATTCAAAAACTACTCAGACAAATTAAGAAGGCTGCCAAAATAGAATTCGCTTATAAAAGTTTTTTCCGAAAATTTTGTGATATAAAATATGTATAACTCAGATTGCCCTAACTACATTATAATAGTAAATCAACTAGTACATTATTTGATGAAATGGTTTGAACACTAAATTGTTCTAAGAAGTTAATTATGTAAGAACAAAGGCTAGATAGCATTAGACAAATATTGATATGTTTTACAGAACAATAACTATACTAAAATATCAATGTTTATTTAAAAGACCGTTTGTTTTGCTTTTTATTTCAATTAATTAATAATATGAAGGATTTTTTCCCTGGTATATATTTTATTAACATATAGATGCATCAACATAATGGCAATGTACGAATGAAAGCAAAACCAAATAGGCATTTCTTTGCTAGAGAGAAGTGTTACTGTAAAAAGATTTATTAAAGCTATGAAATTAATTAAATTAATAACTGCTTTTTATATAGGCATCTTGGAACTAAAAAAACGCAAAGTTCACAAGAACGCAGTCCCCTCTGAGTGCAAAGCTTAGTACAAAGATGTGAAGTGCACAAACTAATATTAAAATCAACAAGAGTTAGCCATTATAATTTCTGTGTGTATTTTTCTTCTCCGTTACGATATACAATAAATACTTATTGGCAGTTTTCTAGTTATGTTTAATGTATATTTTCAAATTGATAGAATAATACTTTCATGGCAATACTGTCTCACAAAAAAAAGCTGTTAGACTGAATATTTTACTGAAATATAAATGCTTTATTTTCTCAAAATATTTGAGACATGATTAACGTGAACTTTGTTTTTTGATTTAGAGCGTCTGATTTTGAGGCAGAAAGTTGTATTCTGTTGCCTATGGATATGTAGAATATAAAATTGCTATGACAACTCGGGTAATAGAACTTGAAATACAACTTAAATAGAATGTCACTCCAGGAAAGACAAATTTAAACGATTCTTTTAAAACTATGCTCAAGATTGTTGCAGAAAACATAGATATGAAAGTTTTGGGGAGTATAAAGTTTACCTAAAAAGGTTTTTTAAAAATATAACATGTATTAATTTTTATGTTTATTTGATCATCCCTTTTGGGGGAAAATAAAAAATTTGATTAATTCCTACCTGCATCCCCTAATTAAAAAATTCACGTTTTTAAAACCCAAAAATAGGTCCCGCACAAAAAAAATTGCAGTTAAATACAGAGAAAAAACTTACCTTTTAAATTTCCAAAAACCCTTTTGGAATTTTTCTCTCTTTAATCGTTATCTAATCCAAATTTCCAAAAATTTTAAAGGACCCAAAAAATTTTATCAATATATAATTATTTAAAAACCCACAAACTTTTTTATAAACCCCCTAAAATACAGAAAACACTTTTTAAAAACCCAAACGATGTAGACGGAATAAAACTTGTGTTGCCGTAGTTAAAACATCCATGTTTAAAATCCGTGTATAAGACATGTTCAGTATAATGAACATTTTGTTCTATGGATACACTTAAGTTTCATTCCTAGATGTAGGTTATTTGTCTGTCTCGTTAATTCAAGATTTTGTTATTTCAAAATCTGGATAGTAATAGCGCTCATGATTTATTCAATGATCTTCATTCTGATTACATATCTTCAAAGCTGATTTAGATCAAATTCAGAGAGCGTCGTCGTTAAAATGCTTAACAGTTATGCAATTTTCTTTTTTTTTTTTTTATTCCAAACATTTTCTACTATGAAAACCACTTCGCCTATTTCTACTTGTCATTTCTCTATATTGAAACACATTCAGGCGAGGATTCATAATAAATCATCGACAGTTGTTCTTGACACTGCAGATAGTTCATGCGAATATACTATATTGTTTGTTTGATGTATGCAATACGCAGAGGGAACATCAATAGTATTTGAAGATGAAGTATTCATTGTCGTCCATAAATGGTTGCTCTCTGCTAATTTACATAATAGTATCAATCTGTAACAGTTTATCAGAAAGGAGAGTACAACTGTATATATTTCTTTTTATTTAGGATACATAGCTTTTGCAAATCTTTAAACCAAAAAGTTCCTTATAGGATCTGAAATATAAAAAACTAAAATCAAAATTGGTTAAGATTATTAAACCAGTAAAGATTAAAGAGAATAAAAGTTTTAAAACAAACCGCTTCCGAAACAATGCTAAATTGTTTGATGATATATAGGAGGACAGAAACATTAAGATATTCTTGAGAATTTGAAACGTATAATTCATATTTTTAAACGCAACTGCATTTTTATTTTTATAAAAGTATAAAAATTTAGTGGTTTTGCATTTAAGTTCTCCAAACTGCAAATCTGCTATCATGACAAATTATCAAAATATTCTTTTTAATATGAGAAACTATTTGTCATGTTTTAATTTTTTACCAAAAAACTTTATTTAAATAATTTGCTTTTTTACGACGGGGGGCACAGAGGTAACAGACTTTATTTACCATATTATCAAACACCGTTGCTAAGGAAATATAAAAGAAGATCCAATATACCTCTATGACATAATTTTACTTACCTTAAAACCTTCAGATTTTGATAATTTTATAATAAATAAGTTTAAACAATAATGTTGAAATTTTAACTGAAATGTCTTTTTGTTTTTCCATTATGCATAACAAAATGAAGTCACCGGTGGCCCTTTCCACAAGAATTTAATTTTTGATATATTTTTTGAAAATACCCAGGTGATTTTATCTCTTACATGGAGTTACAAATATTATATCAATATATATTTCTTCGACTTCATTAATTTCTTGGAACTACAAAGAAAGTTTTATCTACCGTTTAACTGTTGAATTTATTAAGTGATCCCAGAAAATTTGGGTTAAAAAAAAGTTTGGGAAAGAAGTTCCCACCCAAAGTGGGGCCCTTTTTTAATTCATGGGAACTAAATTTTTCCTAAAAAAAGGGATTTAAAAAATTTTCCCGGCTTTTTTGGGTTTTTTTATGGGGAAATGGGTAACTGGGGGTGAAACCTTTTTCAATTTTTCCCTGAAAAAAAAACCACTAAATTTTTCATTTTTAATTTAAAATTTGCCATCAAAAAAGCCCCCTGATAATTATTGTTATGTAAAAATTTGTTTTAAGGGTTTTCCCTGTTTTAAAAAAATCATTTTTTAAAATTTTCCCAAATTAAAAAATTTTTTTGGCAGAAATATTTTTCTTTTAAAAAAAAAAGAAAATAAAATTAATTTCGCATTTATTAAAAGTGAAGGAAAAAAAATAAAAACACCCACAACTGGAGAACCCCCCAAAAATTTCGTAAATAAAAAGTTTCATTAAAAAAAACCAAAAAAAACCCAAAAAAACAAAAAAAACAACTTAAAGTAACGGAAAATTTAAAAATTTTTCTTAACCAAAATGTTTTAATAAAAACAAAAAAAAATTAATTATGAATAATTTGGAATAGAAACTAAACATATGGAGAATAAAACTGTTTTAAATTTCAGACATTGCTTGTTACAAGTGTATACCTAATGTTAAGAGCTTCTTTGACAAAATTTGATAATTGTGTAAGCTCATTTGTATGTTTTTAAATTAAATATTTGAATAAATTGGTATACTGACGGATTTTTATGATAGCTTTTGAGTGTTGTTTTCTTATAACATCATAGCATTTACATATAGAGTTAAAATGGAAATGTTTTTCGTCATTAATATCTAAATTTTTGCATCACAAAAAATCCTCATTTTTTATACTCATTTAAACATCAGTAAAAAAAACTCTTTCTTTATCCACACAATTTTTATCATACTATCTTCTTTTATAATAAAGTTAAGAATACGAATTTCCTAAATCTGTGAATCTATGACATACTTCTCAGTTTTCAAGTACCTAAAAATACTTGTATTTCTAACTACTGTTTTCTAGTAAAACATAAATCGGCTTATCTATAATATCTTGCACAGTTTATCAACCATATTGTTTTACCTTGAATATAAAAAAACAATCACGAATACAAGTGTCCAAGGAGATATTATAAATTTGGTTTTCAACACTAAAAGATGAAAACATGAGTTTCGAGCATACATAAAACAAAAAATCTAACGACACTTCTACAAATTGCTGTTCTGCACATGTTAACGAAAGGTTTTTTATCAGAAAGCCAGCCTTTTTCCACCACCATCATTATAGCACGGATCTAGACCATGCGATTTTTGAATGAATTCCCACGGATGTTTCTAAAATCAAAAAAATTTCACCATTTTTATGTATGAATGTTAAATTCCGCTTAGGCCGGTGATAGAGGGGCGTAGATCGTCTATGAAACAGGTTTCAATCAAAACCAGTCTGCAACATTTTCATTTGACCGTTTTGTGTGTATTTTAGGGATTCTGTTTTTTTTTTACTATTTTAAATCATATGTGCATGCATGTGTTTGTCGATTAGAAGAATAATAATATCTTGACATTTTCAAAACATATGATTAGGCGACATAAAAAGAATGTAGCATGTAGCAGCGCCTTCTTTGATAAACTTACTACGTGTAACAAACACTTTTGACGGCATGTATTTAGCAATTTTCGAATGCTATAATTTAGTGACTGTTTAATATTGTTCGGTATACAAATTGTTGAATGCTTTAACTTCCGTAATATGGAATTTAAATCTAATAGAATATCTTTTCTTTTTATCAAGTTATACTTGTCCAATGCATTTTTGAAATACCTCCTACTATGTGACCAAAACTAATTCATAAAAATGAATGTTTAGTTTTATTCAATGTAACATTTACTTTATTTCATTTATCATATACATGTACATGTATATAATTTTTATCTTTAACTATCTGATCGCAGTGCAACAATAAAATATATCATATCTACGATTATGGGTCGCTTAAACAAACTATGAATATGTCAGTTTATTGTTTATACGATTTGTTAAAGACAATAAATAACAACTGCACTACTTAGCTAAAAAAAGAGTACTGATTTTGTTTCCTTTTTTTGTTTTTGTTCCTTTTTTATTTGTACTAAAAGACATTATCAAACACAAGGAACAAGAATACTTAAAAGCAGCCAAAATAGCATTGATTCTCTGTCAGTGAATGACTTTGTACACGCTATTCCCTAATTTTCCTCAAAGTGTTTAACTTTGTCCCGAACAGTATGTCTCCTATATTGTAACATTAAAAGCATCATACTTTTGGTTCAATTCCATTATTTTAGTTTGTTCATTTATTACATTGCATGCAATTTATAACATATTACGGCAAAATAGTATATTGTGAATATGTTGTAAATTGCATGCAATGTAATAAATAAACGGACTTAATGTAGATGTATAAGCAAAACATAAGGAAGCATTAACGATTTTAACGGAATTTACGATGATTACGAACAATAACTGATTGAAAGGACACGTTTTTTTATTTCATTTTAAACTTTCCTTTTTCTTACTTTTAAATCAGGTCATTAAATTATCATCATTTATTTGGTTTAAAGAAATATATATCTACAAAAATATTAACATATATTCATAACAATAATAATTTTCATATAGTATTCTTACATCGCACCCGTGTGGATGATGAAAACTGAAGCAGAATCTCAACACACACAGAAAGTAATTATAATCACGTAGTTAATTGTTTTCGTATTTTCCTTTACTTATACATATTTTATGAGTTTGAACGGATTTAAATGCAATATAACGTGCACCTGACACGTTACATACATGATCACTGTCACGTATAAAACACTAATTAGAAACTAAAGAGAAATTGGGGAAGATTCATTTGCTATCATAGCAGACTGGGAAAAAACGTATTGTGACAGCTTTGTTGAAAACTAATTTTGTGCTTTGACAATTCAAAAACACAATTCAAGAAAAATAAGCGCAATATACAGCAATAGTGCTAATTGAATATTTATTAATTAGATAATTTCAAACTTAGTAAGCATAAAGATTCCGCTGATGTCAATCTTAAGAGATATCTATTTAAAACTCTTTTACAATTCCTAATATACTTTTTTTTAATTCACACGAAAGTGTTTTAAGTATATATAATATAATAATCGCTTACAATTACCTATTGTACTGTTGACACTTTATCAATACTATGAAATAAAAAATATAACTGAAAAGGTGTATCTACCTTCCCCATTCATAGGCTTTACTGACTTTCTATAGGATTTGTTCGTTGTCTTGTATTATGCTATTATAATATCATCCTGGGCTTATAAGTCTTATATGATTAACATAAAACTATGTCTATCTCTATAAAGATTTATTACAAGTTATAAACGGTTGTACATATATCATACAGTACATCTGCCTTACGGCTCTGGTTATATAGCAAACGACCGTTAACACACGACTATTCAACCTGTCATAAGTCTGCAACGATATTTAAATACACTTTGACTTTCTCGGATTTCACAAGAACAAAACCCAATGGTTTAAAAGCATATATGATAATGTGTAAAGTACACATTTTTACATGTAATAAGATAAAGATGAATATGAAACTTAGATTATGTAATTATAATTTTTGAAACAAAATTTACAATTACTAATTTGTTATATCTCGTCACCAATAAAGCCATATGAAAATTCTTATACTACGAGAAGACGTATACAAATCTGTTTCCATCTTTCCATTGAAAAGTGTGGTAACTTTAAATGTATCAATTTCCTTTTGAAAATACAAAATGTTATATGTATCCTGTTTGCTAATATCCTGTTTCCTTTGTAAACAAGTAAATAATAGAAGATATATTTAAATATTTACAACGTCATTAATCGCTCACGGTCTAATTATTATATCAACGTAAATCGTTATGGTAAAATTATATGTCGACGTGAATGCCTTTCCTAAGTTAAGATCAAACAAGGCAACAATTTTTTTTATTTTATGATCGAATCTTTATTCAAATATATATTTTACAAAGTTAAATGTGAGCCTAGAATATCGTTCAGCACGACATTATTTAAATTTGTCTTTTGACGTCTTGTCCGTATCATGCAGGCTTAAAAACCTCATAACCTTCATAACCACTTTCAAAATTCCATTTTATTTAGTTCTGCCTATTGTTTTCTCGTAAAGGGCAGAACTTAATAAAATTGAATTTTGAAAGGGGTTCAAATATAAGTGAAAATGAAAGAAGCTTATTTATACAACTGCAGAAAGTCGAAGAAAAATTGAGCGAAAGAATCAAGCAAGCAATATGAAAAATACATACATAAACAAATAATATATAGCAAATACGAAATAAGCCTACTTCAAATAAAGAAAGTACACAATGCCAATAAGAAATGCATCTGTTAATACTAGTATCCGTAGACTCGCATCATTTTTCATTCTATCAGTTATTTCCTGGTTCTATTAAACGTATCCAAGAATAAATATATATAAATAATATATAAAGATTTATATTTATTAATGAAATGCTCTAGTTTGATAAAGGTTTTTTTGTTTGTTTGGGGTCCTCTTGGACTCCTTAGCACTGGTTCTTGTTGCTGGCTTGTTCGGGGGTTACGTTCATTGCCGCCTTTCCCTGTAGATCTTGTTCATCATATTTTACAAGACACATCATCTACACAATGTTGGTAACATCACCTTAAACAGATATTCCGTACCTACTGTACATTTTAGTTTTCAATATTGTCTGCGTAAATTAATTAGTTTCCTCATTAATTCATGGATTTATATTTTAAATCTCTGTTTCTTTGGTTTCATGATTTATTCATGAAATTCATTGGTAAACATCTTTCTCCTGAGAATTATTATAGGAACATGTGCAGTCTTAATTGTGTTTGATATATTTTGATACAAACACAATTAAATGAATAACATTAATTTTTTCGGTTAGAAATAATTAGTGTATTTGGAAATAAATATAACATTCATTAGCATGATTAAGGTGACATTATGCTCAACCAAGGGTATATAGTGAGTGAACATGTGAAAGTCAAAATAAGTTTACATTTTGCCATAATCTTTTCAATTCACGTGATCAAAGGAATTTTTGTAAATGTACTTTGCATCAATTGTACGTCGATCCCCATTATAACTGTCGGGTTTTGAAATTTATAGTTAATTCAGCTCAACTTGAAAATGAGAAATGAACTAACTGTCACTTCAAGACAAGATAGAGCCACTATTACTACCTTTTTTATGATATATATGATGTATGATGTAGTAATTGCACTAGAACTAATGTGCAAATATGATGCAATTGTTTAGATATGTTAAAGACAAGTAAAACATATTGTTATAAAGAGTTCTATTCAACTTGCTCTTATATAAGTCGTTTTATTTGAAAGAAAAAAATTGTCATAATGTCTCCTCGTGCATTATTATGCTCCAATGGTAATATCACTACTTAGAATTTACTTATTTACGTATTTAGCATGTAAAGTATTATCATGCATTTTGCTTTGCCCCTTCTCTAATATGATATTTTTTTCTTTTACAAACAGAAACCCCGTTTATTGAAGCCAACAGCTTAACAAAGAAAGGCATTAATTATTTACGATGCTAGAGACATGAACGGTATATGACAATTGCCACTTCCATGAACTTGCTCAATTTTACCGTTAAGGACGTACATATGAGATACTTCTGTTCTTCAATAGGGAACATATTCGTTTTTAATGAAAGATCAGTTTGGTGGATTATAAACTGGGTATTTTGGAAGGAAAATATCAGGGCAAGTTCCCAAATTTTATTGATTAAGGCCAGTTAACTACAGCTTTTAAAGAAAATTGAAAGTATTCGCCAAAGTACCAATACATATTTATCCTATTATTACAAGGTGTTACACACCGTTTTAAAATACGCCCTCATTTCTTAAAAATAAATCTAAACGCCGTATCAAATTTTACATGTTTACAAAATTTTGTATATCTAGACAATTTATAAATAAAAAGTATAAAAAAAAGAAAACACCAATATTTATTTACCCCTATAGAAACGACTACATATAATTATCAAGCCTGTTTCATTGAATTATAAAATCATATGGACCAAAATAAAGGTATAAAATTTACCTGATTAAATTTAGTGTTTATTCCGCTCTATCAATAAACATGCAATACACTGGAAAAATATCTGAAACAATGTTTTCCTCTTTTCACATTATCAGTATAAACAGTTTCTGAAATTGTATTAACTATATAGATACAAGCTGTGCAACTCCCACAGGAAGATGTTGTTCAATAACTATGCACTCAACTTAAAATGCATTAGTTTTTCTGGATATATAATGTCCTGTCTGCATTAGAAATAATAGAAACATGCCTCACATATAGATATTCGAACAGTCATTTTTTATACATTACTATGTATGTATGTTACCATTGTTTAAACATGAATATATACTGTTTTTCTTTTTTTTTACAACAACTGTGTCATTATTTTCCATTTTACAGACAACCATAGCGTTCGTGTAGCATATCGTCGTGATATATCACACTTAGAAGTCAGGTGCGTGTTAATTATTGACGAGTGCGAAACTCTTTTTTTACTCCATGAGTCTGACCGATGACAAACTATAAGCAGACCTTGATCATACAAATCGTTTGTTTCCAAAATTATTGATATTGATGAAACAAAATACACCCTTGAAACATTCTGTGAACTAGTTATAAATTGAAATAATATTTGTGTTGACGTCATCAATTTCTCAATTATGGGATTCATTTTTCAAAATGTGTTCAGACATTAATTCAAGCACTATATTTTAGCCCAATATTTACTTTAGTTCTTCATTTTTTATCAATAACAAAATTTATATTTATCTATAACTTTAACAGTTATTGGTTTTCCTTTTCCAAAATACATGTATTCAATTGAATAGGAAATGGGAGGAAATGCGCGGAAATGTCATTATTTTCTTCATAAAGAACATTTTATTTTTGATGGATATGATGCTGTAACTCAGCTGTCTTTACTTTAGTCTTCAGTTGCTTATACGGACGAAATCAACTTTACCGACACACAAACAGCAAAAAAGCAGGGCACCCAGAAGGCACCAAAAACAGAATGGGGAGAGGACATAACGAAAATAATGTTAATTTAAAAATAAGAGCCGGTTTGAAACGGGTGATGTTCCCCGGAAAGGTTTTAGACACAGAAAAGTACAACTCTTGTAGTTTTAGAGATATGTTTCGGACAAAGTTCAAAATGCAATAATTCCAAAATCAGGAAAGGCAGAGATACTGTTCAATGCGCTTGTTCTTAATGAGATCTATGTAAGTTTCACAGTAATGTCCCGGATATAGTGTAAACTTGAAAAATGGAAATAATTCCAAAAAAAGGCAAGGCAGAATTACGGTTCTCTTGCAATGCAAAGAGATCTATCTACCTGCAAAGTTTGATGATAATATCTCTTATAGTCTAGAATTATGTCCCGGGCAAAGTTCAAAGTGAAATAAATAAGCAAAGGGCAATAACTCAAGAAATTAGGCAGGGCAGAGTTACAGTTCTTTTTCACTGCTCATCTACCGAATAAGATCTATCTACCTACAACGTTTCTATCTCTTTAATCTTATGTCCTGGACAAAGTTCAAAGTATAAAAATGAACAAAGGGCAATAACTCCTAAATTAGTGAAGGCAGATGTATGGTTATTTTGAACTGCACATCTAGCTAATAAGATCTACCTACAAAGTGTCTTGTTCATATCACTTGTACTTTCATACCTATGTCCTGGACAATATTCAAAGTGTAAAAATGAATGAAAGGCAATAACGCCAAAATTAAGGAAGCAAGGTTATGTTTCTTTTGCATTGCACTTTTGTTTAATGGGATCAATTTATCTACTAATCTTCTTGTTGATAACTCATATGGTTTCAGAGCTATGTCCTGGACAAAGTCCAATGTGAAAAAAATGAACAAAGGGCAATAACTACAAAAACTAGACAAGGCAGAGTAACGGTTCTTTTGCACTGCTTATGTACCCAATGAGATCTATCTACCTAAAAAGTGTCTTGTTCATATCTCTTTCTGTGTCAGAGTTATGTCCTTGACAAAATTAAACATAGAGCAATAACTAGGACAGAGTAATAAGTAGGACAAAGTAATAAGTAGGACAGAGTTACTGTGTTTTTGTTTGCACTGCACATCAACCCAATGAAATCTATCTACCTACGAAGTGTCTTGTAAATATCTCTTAGACTTTCATAGCTTTGTCTTGGTCAATCTTCAAAATGTAAAAATGAACAAGGGGAAATAACTCTAAAATTAAGGAATGCAGAGTTACGGTTCCTATGCTCTGCACTATTAAAAGAGATCTATCTACCTACAAATTTTCTTGTTGATACCTCGTCTGGTTTCAGAGCTATGTCCCGACCAAAGTTCAAAGAAAAAAATGATGAAAGGGCAATAACTCTTATGCACTGCAACGTAATAAGATCAATCAACTTTCGAAGTTTCATGTTGATATCTCTTAAAGTAATAGAGTTATGTCCCGGATCAAAGTGTAAAAATGAACAAAGGGCAATAATTCAAAACAAAATAGGCAAGGCAGAGTTATGGTTCTTTGGCACTCCGCATCAATGCCCTCTTCCACTATGTGTAGATTAAATAAATTATGTCCAACTGTTTTCAAGTTATGCTCCGGAAAAATCGGACGGACAAGGTGGCGACTATTTGCTCTTCCTCCGGGGAGCATAACAAACCAAAAACACAGACAATTATATCCTCTACCGTAGTTTTTGTTTTTACACCGACACTGTTATGGTCATTAGTCATGGCTATTTCAAACTTCATTGGTGGAGGGAGAGCTCCATGTGCTCCTCGTGCATTATTTCAGTCACGAACGGATTCTTGGGTAAAACCACCGGTTTTTCGTTAACTTGCTGGATAGCTTCATTGAAATAGATTTCAAGTTTGAAGATATTTGATTTCGCAATATGTTGCAAATGGTGGAATTATGAAGATCAAATTGCTAAAGTGAATTTGTAAAAGATTGAAGAGGATATGGAAAATAATCATTTAATTTGTAAACAGGCGGGTCTACTCGTTTATTTTTTCTTGTTGCTGGATCGTGTTGGGTTTGCGTTCATTGAACGCCGCGTTTCCTTGTTGATCTTGTTTATCGTATTTTATGTTTTCTCTAAAACTGAAAAGTACACATAGATTCATAAATCACAACTACTTTTCAAAATCACACAAAACCGCAACCTTAACGTGGTTATTTCCGCATTTGAAAATATTCAAGTGAAAAGTCTATGGTCTACAGATATTTCTTGAAGTATACACAGTGAAGCACGTAAAATTTGGTTGAATATTTTTTTTCTAACAGCGTGGCTGTGCTTGAAGGTGTGTTATGAAATATAATCAATAAAGAAAAGTATGTTTTAATGACTCAAATGGAACATAATTTCTTGATAATCAGCTGTGTCATATTTGCCACAATGGCAAGGCAAGTTGGCATTGGTTTTAAAAGATCTTATTATACATTTTCCATTTGTAGTCATAATTGAAATATGCATTTAATAAGTTACATTTAAAAACTGTAAGATGCATTAAGTAATCTGGAAGTGGTTGGTCTAATATAGGAAGATTTTCGTTATATCAATAAAAGAAATATCAATGTAATATATTGGTCTTTTTGTGAAATATTTCTGTATTTAAATGTTGATAAAGTTCTAAGTGATTTAGTATGCCCGTAAAATCAGCTAGAAACATTATCAGTATAATGTATGTTACTATAAATTTATCTTATCGTAGATGTAGACAACATTAAATTTCTTTATTAACATTTTAATACAATATTGTCTTCTTCGATGTCTCCTGTTTCAAATTGTAAAAAAATACGTTTCTTGTCAACATTTTAGCAGATATAATCATATGTATTTGGAAGAAAATATGAATATTGTGTTTTAGTAGATAGAAGTAAAAATGAAGGAGGTAGAAGAGAAAATACATCAATAAGGCCAATCAATGTTGAAACAACAATGCCTTTTAAATGTGAACAAGCAGCAAAACAAAATGTACAAACGTGTAACGCGGAGGAACCGATATGTTACGAAATTGGTTCAGTACGAATGCAGATGTCATCCTCGGTACATCATAATGTAAACACTTTGGCCTTAAACATAACTGTGAATTTCGGACGCATTCGTAGTAAAGTAAAACGGAATGTACAACATGTACAAGAACTAAAACATTTGGAACGATAATTTTTTATATTTTTACACGTTGCGTTTCTTTGGGATCATACTTTTTGTCTACATCATTAAATCAAGATTCATGTTTAAGATTTTATTTCTAATTTCAATTCTATTCATGAACCTATTGATAAACATCTGTATCCAGAGAATTATAATTAGACCATGTGGTATAAAGAAACACACAATAGCAATTTCTGATTCAAACTGGACAAGAAATAACTTTAAGCCAGTGTGTCAGCGCAGATTTACAAAAAGGCTTATTCTAAATTTATGAACGGATAATTACAAAATACCTTAATGTTTTATCTGTTTTATCCTTTAACGTTAGAAAACATATTTGAATATCTGAGGGTATACAGGGTGTAAAAAATACCAATTATTTTTTAAACGAAATATTTGTATTTTGCATATTTCCAAGGTCATAGCGAATGGACCGCAAGAAGAAACATCTGATTAGTACAAATGAATCTATTAAAACTATGAACTGTTAAGAAGTCTTCTGTTTTGTTTGTTTGTGATTTAAACCTGGGTCATAAATGTATATAAGAAATTAGATAAAATCAAGATCCTTTTCCAAATAATGAAAATAATGAGACCCCTTGTTACCCTGATTGAAACATGAATTGTTTGACTGTTAAACATAATATTATTGAGGTTCTGGGTTGAGTTCGGGAATGCGTTCATTGAGTGTCGCTCATCTTTGTTTTCATATTATATTTAAAAAAATAACAACTTTTTAAAATTGTAGCCAAAACTTAGATATTTGGCATGCAACATATGCTAGCGGACCTTTACATATATTTCTTGTATCATAGTTTTGGGACCTTTCTGTTGAAAATGTGTAAAAGTTAAATCGTATACATATACATGCACAGTGCGTTAACTGGAGTGCAGGTATTAGTTACCCGCACTCCAGAGCATGTCCATTGATTGGCTCATTTTTGCTGGGGTTTACTTATTGTGACGGCAGAGAAAGGGAAAGCGATAGAAATATCATATTCAGATGCTCGTTCATTGGTTACTTTTTTCTGGGGTTTCATATTGTGACAACAGGGAACGTGTTTTTATGTTTGACTATGATACAAAAGAGAAAGAACATCAAAACACTCGGCAATCTGATTAATACTCGAGGGCTACGCCCCCTCGTACAAATCAGTTAGCCTCGTGTTTCGATGCTCTTTCTATTACATATATCATGCCCAAACTTGGTAGTTCAAAATGTTACACCTAAAATGTAATAATTACTAAAATAAATGTTACACCCAAAATGTAATAATTACTGGCTTACTATATTTTCAAGCAATGGATGGCACGAGACCGACCAATAGTTATAAAGACTCTCTTATTTAACGTAAATGTACACAATAAGTCATTTTTCTTTTCGAAAATACATAGGTGACAATTTTACTTGACAAATGCACAGTTTCAACTTCACGAATTCACGATTTTAACTTTCACGAATTCACTATTTTAACATCATAAATTCTCTATTTTAACATCACGACGTCTTATTTTCGTGATTTAAACTTCACGAATTATTCGCGATTACACATTTATTAAATTATGATTACTTCATGTATTTGATAAAGAATTCATGAGTTAAAAATTAATTTTTGACGTTAACTTTAGAAATTCATGCTGTTTAATACGTAAAGTTAAAAACGGTAATTCGTGCAAATGAATAAATAAATTTGAAGTCATGTAATCGTTTAATTTAAATCATGACTTCGTGAACAAGATGACATCGTAATGTCATAAATACAATTCGATGAAAAATACATGCAATTGAAATCGGCAATAAGTGAGGTTGAGTTGACGAATACATGAAGTTTTAATTTCGCTGAGGGTCCTCTTCAGTAAGAGTGGATCAAAATTGCATCATGGGTACTAAATTTCTTAGAAATCAACCTTTTTACCACATGCGTCTCTGCATGATTTATTGTTATAAATTAACTTATTAAGTAAGACTTTATCTGGTTGGTAAGAACAAAATTAAAAGTAAAACTTCACCATGAACAGGCTCAATCAAACCAATCCTGCAACATTTTCATTTTTTGCCGTGTTGGGCTTTCTTTAGGGATTCTGTTTTTTCTGTATTTTACATTTATTCATTCATGGATATTTGTTTTCAAATAACATAAAAATATCGATTTAAATTTGACAAGCAATATATTTTAACATTTCTCTTTCTTTACTTTTGATAACGTTTTTTAACGATTTTATGACATTACAATTAAAACATACAGACACAAAAATGTTCATTAGGGCTGATATTTTGCAGGAGTGATATGTTATAGATTCAAGCAATTGATAATAAAATTAACTGAAATATTTATAACACAGAGCTATAAAAATGTTTGTTCAATTAAAATGACAGCAAGCGACTATGTCACCTGAATTATGTATCCATTGTTACTAACTGCAAAGTACATACCTATCGTTAACTGATTCTATATGTAATTTCTCTATAAATATTTCATGAGTTTGAATAAACTTTAATGAAGTTTGACGTGCGTGTAAAATTCAATATTCGTTCCAATCAAAATCACTAATTAAAAGCAAAAAGGGGAATGGCTTTCATTTTAATCATGAAATAAAACATGAAAACATAGATCAACAAAGGACATCAGTCAATGAACCAATCCAACAACAAATACCAGCAGCAACACAGGACCATCGGCAAGGAGCCAAGCAGGTCACCAAACAAGGACCGGAGAGAAATCTTGTTAATGTATGAGTGCAGCTACATACTTAAATAAATCTTCGTTTTATTATGCATTTTAGAATCAGGCGGAAAAAAAGACGGACATTAAACGAGATAAAAACATTAAATTGCGCAGTATATTAAAGTCACACAGTCATGCTCGAATCACATTTTTTAGATTTCGATTTTGAATTTTACTTTCTGCAGTATTTTTGAATAATATTGTTATCTTTATTGTATAATATTGTTATCTTTATTTAATGTAAACTAAATATTTAACACCCTTTCTCTAAGAATGTCTGGCAAGTTAGGTCATCTAGGTTGTGGCGAAAGTTCAAACTTCAGTTTGAAAGTTATCCATGCCCTCACAAAGTGACGCGTAGTATCCCTCTGCACAATCATTCATTAAAAAAATTATATTCATAATTATCAGAAAATGAATTTGACGCAAAAGTCATAATAGGAAACAATTCGTTTTATTTCAAAAACGACAACAACCATGCGCAAAGTCTACCCAGACCAAGAGGAACCTCTACCCGGTCAAATTCACAACAACCAGAATATTTTTCATTTCTTCTACGGTACGCACGACCCCTGCTCTCACTCAAATGAACGAAAACGATCGCTATTCCATTGTTGTCTTATCCAGTTATGGTTTGCACGGACCCAATAAACAATAGTTTTCGCGGTGACGTCATTACACAGCCAACAAAGGGCGACGTTCACGTAGACCACCCTCGCATACATGATTACGAATAGTTTGAACTGATATTCGGTTGTTATGTATATCAGGGGTGCCTTCAGCAGTGGAAGTGGCATTTTATAAACTTTTGCTTAGGTGTGTTCATGGATTAGCGGTCGTATAGTGGTCAAAAGTTGTTTGTTTTTTTTTTGCTCAGTATATATGCATGTATTTATAACTATGAAAAGCTTTAAAATACTCCAGTGCAACATATTTTGTTTATGGCTGTTAGAAAAAGATATATTTTAAGTTGAAATAAAATGTTCAAAGGAATTAACTATACTGACTCATGATCAATGCTACTAATTCTAATGTACATATATATTGTTTATTGATTTCGAACTTACTTTTCCTATCAATATTCTATGAGTTTGGATTGATTTAAATGTTACGTTTGATGTTCTGCAAAATGTGAACTCTAATTAGAGGAAAGGGGCGGATTACTTTCATCTCCTGCCTTTGTAATTACAATCTTTAATTATGCAAAAGCAGCGCTGTTTCATTCTAGGCTAAATTATGATTATTTGCCATAAAATAGATGCATTATGTAATTCAAGTGTAATTAATAACAAAAAAGAATAAAATAATTCGACACGCATGGATTTTTTTTACAAAAACGTACCGACATTGTTTTGCACACATTTGAGCAAAGGAAATCAATAGAGGTGTACATTTTGAACATACACTTAAGCATAGACTATTTAGAGCAAAGTCTGAGATACAACCCATTAGATTTGTTTTTGTACGACAAGCGTCCACTGTTAACGATATACTTAACATATAGACAAAAATATTGGCTTTAAAAGGCAATAAAAAGCTATATGTAATGAAAAATTTTATGAGTTCCCTACCGGTTTAACTGGAGGAGACTTTATGTTTAACCTTCATCCGTCCGCCTGTCTGTCCACAAAACTGGATCTCGTGATAACTAAAAAGTACTGAAAATATTTTTTTTTTTATAAAACTTGAAATATGGGTAGATGGCTATAGATTATGCATGTCTTTTCTTTTCTTCCTATGCTGGAAAATTTCGTTGCTATGGCATGCAAAAAGTACTGACAATGAATTTTGAAATATTGGTAAATGGCAGTCTGCATATTATGCGCATTAATTTTTCAATCTATGTTGAAAAATTTGGTTGCTATAGCAACAGATAGCCTTAAAATATGGCATTAATTATAACAATATTTGTGATAACTCAAAAAAGTACTAGAAATATTTTTATGAAACTTGAAATATGGATAGATTGCAGTATAGAAATTATGCACGTCAAGCTTCAAAAATCTAGCACCAAAATTATTAGATTTACCCCCCTCCCCCTTTGAGCTTAGAATTTTCATGAAAAATGTCGATTTTTTTTAACTTATTTTATCTTAATGTATCTACTTCAAACTTTAAATGTGTTTCTTGTCAGCACCCACATCATATTTGAGAAAATAGGATATTTTGATTATCTTATGTATACATATAATTTCCTTATAAGGCATGTATTCTTAACACATTACTGTTAACTACCGGAATGATAACTAAGAACTCAAAATATTTAATGTACATTCATGTCTTCAACAATGGTAAAACTGAAAGGCCACGGCTCTTCGGAATGTTGTTGGGGTTCTAACCGGTAGGGGACTAATGTATTGCTTGCAATACTTTGATAATTGCTTGTTATATGTATATACTTATTAAAAAAATCTAAAAATCTTTAGATATACAGAAAATATGGGGAAAATTATTTACAATATTTATTACATATCTTTGATGTCAACACAATCCATTGTTTTAGAAAAAAAAAATCGTTCATTTATTTTTTTATTTAGTATTTTACGAAAATATCAATAAAAGTGGAGAAAGTCATGTTATTTGTGTATCTTGCAAACAAAGAAGATTCTTACAGTTTCCAGATTGTGTTTAATTGTAAAATGATTTGTCTTTACGACGCCATGTTGAACTTTCAAAAAGAATTATTTAAATGAAGATATTCGGAAATTGCATGGTATATGGGTCAAATATTTGACATGTATGACCTCTGCAGCGGGTCAGTTTTGTAAAAACACTTGTACAGGAAAATTGCTTTTGAAATTGTCCTATAAATACAGTATTTAACTTACACTCATTCAATATCCTCTCACAAAATATATAGGTTAATATTTAGAAGTTAAATGGCATAAGCAACAGACAAATTTTCTGTCATAAATTTTATGTTATTACAAATGTATATTAAATAGACATCATATACTGTATTGTTATTACTTATTGAAACAACGCTGTCTCTTTCAATATCTAAAATTTTTGTAAATAATCTCGTATGTCAAATTTTATGTTCAAAGATATTAAATGAAAGTTATCAAATATTTTCTTATGTGTAGTTAGATTATGACCATTATTTAGATTTCAAATAAAAATACAACATCTTCACAAGGAATATCATCGTTTAAACATAAAAGTCAGGATAATGCAAGCAGCAGAAAAACAGAGAATTAAACGGCCAGAGGAATTTGAATACATGATAAGTTGTTTGGGCACCAGTGCAAGATATATTCACATATGCTCAGAGAAAAGAGACTTTTTGTTAAACATTGTACACTTTGATTTTGCTTGAATAATAAAACCAGGCACAAATTAAGATCAGAAAGCTAATTTTTTGCCGTGTATATTCTGTAACGCAGGAATGTGCAATAACGCAGGTACTGTGCAAAAGTAATGCAGAATTGTGGCTAAAATGAACAACGTGATAAATAAATGGACCAATATTTTTTATTGTACACCAAATAAAGAAATGATGTAGCGCATACGGTTGCTGAGACATTATACCTTAAACCTCATCAACAATATTTCCATGGAAATGTTTATTTTTAAGATCATTCGTGAAAATAACAACCTCACTAGCATATTGATGGCGATTTTTAGTTTCGTTGATATCTTTAAATACAATAACGTACAGATTACTAAATGATTTTTATATTCGGTGAACCTGAGACATTTTCCAATCTACTCGTGTCATATAACAACTAATTTAGCAGATAAAACGTAACTAAGACCATTTCTACGAGTTAACGCCAAATTCTTGAATGAAGCACTGAAGCAATGGCGGTTATCTCATTAAAAAGAGCTAAATCTTATTTTACCAGCTTCCTTCTATTGTTATACGACACTAAACATGAAAAAAAATAATGTTCTAAATATGTTAATGTACATATTTATTTGACGAAACACAAAAGTAACCTTCAAAACGGTAATAAGGTTGTCTTTCTCACGAATGATCTAAAGAAGTAAACATATTTCTGAAAAATATGTAATGCTGGTTTAAAGTATAATGTATTAGCAGCCGTATGCGCTAATTTATTTCTATGAATTTGATTATGAATAAAATATGTTGGTTCGTTTACTTACTGTGTAATTCGTTTTGTCAATAGATTCTGTGATACTTTTACGTTATGTGAACATTCTTGCGTTACTGGATATGCACGGTGGTCTTGACATATTGTGTTCAAAATCAATACATTAAAAACTGTTTGGTTATTATTGTAAAATATAAAATTTTATGAAAACGCCAAACTACTAATGCAAGCAATGGGGAAACTCTCTTGCATTAATCAAAGGAATGGTAAATGGTTTATGCTCGGCGATTATGTCTGATAAAATGTTCCATTCAATCACTGGAGGTGCAATAAATGATATGTGCTTTTGTCGATATTAAATTGAGGTGATTTCTTTGTGGATTAAGGGTTGCCTACACGTGTTGAGGAATTAGAATTGTGTCACCGTTTAACCCTACGTGATTGTAAGAGGCAACTTAATGGGCTCGAATCATTGAAGCCTATGTACCTCTAAGCTCCAGCAGACACAATGGTTTTGATCCCTGGTGCTGTTTAAAGTTTGTAACACCAGACGTTAGCCTGTTTCGGCGCCATATGACCTTAATTGTGTTGGTGCGCCGTAAAACCAAAGAAAGAACATCGAGCAGATTGTTTATTGTGTAAAATATAAATTAAATTGAGGTTTAAATGACATATCGATTCTAATTACATTACATTCAATACAAAACGAACATTTTTTTTTATTTTATGCTTTTTAGGGGTTTTAAGTGAAATGTGTAACGCCATGCGCTCTCATTCATTACGTCATTAAATCATTACGTCACATTATTTTTCTTGAAAAATAATTCTATAAACTTTTACTTTAACATGCACTTATACATGTGGAGCTCGAAATCAAGCACATTTTTCTCCCTCTAGAAACTAGTTAACAAAGATATTTAGGGCAACAATGATAACGTATTTTAGCTCGACTATTCGAAGAATATGGAGAGCAATTGCAGTCGCCCAGGCGTCGGCTTTGGTTAAAGTTTTTTGTAAAGTCAAATATCTCAATTATTGCTTGAGATATTCAATTGAAATTTACAATACCTTTTTATAGTAACAATGTGTATCAGTTAAAGTTGCATAACTCTTTACACATGGACTTATGGTCATAATTGAAGGTCACATCTCAAGATCCATTACTCTGTCAAGTATTTTGACTGAATTATGCTCCCTTTTGTACTTTAAATATCTCAATTACTATCAGATATTTTGATTTGAAACTTCACATATGCATTAAGGGTCATAATTGTATGCCACTGACCAAGTTCCATAACTCTATCTTGCATTTAGGCTGATTTATCTTCCCTTTTCTACTTAGTCTCTTGGTTAATGTTTACATGCAAGTTTTACATATCTCAATAACTATCAAAGATATTTATTTAAAACTTCACATAAGCATTTAGGGTCATAATTGTAGGTCACTGACCAAGATCCGCTATTATATCTTGCATTTAGGCTGATTTTTCTCCCTTTTGAACTTTATATTTAGATCAACATAAAAGCAATAATTATTACAGACCAATCATTATCATTTCCAAAGGTATTTTTCTCCTTTTCTAACATGACTGTCCATTCAAACTCCAACACGTCCATTACAAAACTGCTGACTTGTCCCTTGATTTTAAGAGGAATTTGTTGCATATATTTTTATAAACAAAAATAAGGGTTCCTGATAATTTAATCTTTTTAAACAATTTTGTTTACAAGTAGAGGTCTTTTTGTAATTAATGTGTACTCTTGTGTACAGAAGTACTTTTGCTTTCAAAATTATTCACATCTTTATTTAGACACCTTTACGCATTGCATTGCAATTTGACCGGAAGTGTACTTTGTTCAAAAGTGTTTTTGCTTTGTTCAAATGTTTATTTGCTTTTTATGATATTCAGATTCTTATTGGTAACTTAAGCTTATGACGGCATCTTCCATTTTGTATATTCATAAATACTAATAAAAAGTACAAGTTGTTTCATATATAACTGCATCTTTTTGAATAAATATTTCAATTTTTACTTCTTTTCAAAAGTCTTGTTCACAATAATATTATGATAAATATAAAATGCATTTCTACTAAACCAGCCGGGATAGCGCACAAGTAGAATGCTGGTCTGTTAAAAGGTAGACCTTTCAATTAGTCCAATGCCATTATTTTGATAACTGTTCTAATTGTCGAGCATGCTGTCATCGCACGGCTCTGATTTGCTTATTTCCAAATGATTGACACAGGTCCCATAACTCTGATTAATTTATTTACATATCTATGCCTCTTTTCATACTCAATAAAACATCCTTGTGACAACTCTATCGAATAGTCGAGCATTGCTGTCTTTCGACAGCTCTTGTTATTGATATTATCCGTTCTAATTATAGAGCAACAACGTCATTCACCGTAGTATATATAGTACAATCGTATAATATTCTATGATAATATTTTACACTCGATTAAAATTTGCTGATCGCATTATGACGTCATTTGTGCAGGTTTTATTTGTGGCATTTTAAAATACAGGAAAACCACATTTTAATAGAACATTTTAACAGATCTGTTAAGGTGAGTATATCAAGTATTTTTTCTTCAGAATATGAATTTTTTTCATTATATGTCGTTTTGAAATAATAAACCTCCATGTAAGCCATTACTTCATTTGTTTACCTAAAGCCGGGGCAGTTCGCATATTCTTCACGAGTTCACGGAGGGTTGATATTACTGACACAATTAAACCTAAGAACTTTTATTCAGGACGCCAATGTGTCTAGGCCATCAACGGGCGTGTGTATCGAAGCCTGGTATGCTGGTCTCTTTTCTTACATAGAGAAAGAGGTCTCTGACTACCAACTCATGATTCATGATCCACGCCGCATATTTTATGCGGACGAATCTGGATTTCCACTAGCTACGAAGGTGGGTAGAGTTTTGGCTCCTTACTGGCGCTAAAATCGTGTATTAGGTAACAACCAATACTAAGGCTATTATTAACATGCTTAAATGCGTTTTGAAATTGCATGCCCCCCAATCATACTATTTCAAGGGGGAAAGGATGCGAAATAATGGGCTTTTGAAAAAGCCATATTTACAATTAAAAAAAATGCCGAATGATCGTCTCTGAATCGTTTGTATAAATTATTTATCATTTTGTAGAATTTGCCAACACAAAATCAATACAATTTCCTATCCTCCTTCTACTTGATGGTCATTCATCACATATGAGTCTGCCAGCAGCTGAATATTGTAATGAAAATAATTTAGTTCTATGTTGTTGCTACCTAACGCAACTAATCTGCTTCAAGCATGCGACTAGGGTTTTTTTTCACCCATGAAAACTGCTGGGAAAAATTTAGTCAAACAGTGGCAGTTGGATCATATTGGTAAATGTCTAACGAAAACAACAATTCCTTGTCTTTTTAAAGAGGCATTGGAAGAGGTTGCTACAATGAGTAACGCAGGCAGTGGTTTTCGTAAATAAGGTCTTTTTCACTATCAATTGACAGCATAGACAATACGAAATTGGGGCTGTCCAAAATGATTGTTTCATCTGTGGGCTTTAACGTTAAGTTGAGACATCTGTAGCTGGCAATACTGCTGAGACAACTACAAAAGACGAGAATAAAGATCATCAAGGCAAAGGCAACGTTCACAGGACGCAGCCCCTGACACACTCAAGCTACCATAGCTGAGCACCCAGAAGACACCAAACAAAAACCGGGAGTGGACATAAGGGCGGCGAAAGGAGGACAGGGACAAGGTATCTTTGAAATAATCATAAAAAACTAAAACGGGCCCCTTCAAAGACGTGTACAACTATCCCTAGTGTTATGACATCCATGGCTGGTTTTGCAAATACAAGTTCTGCAGACGCGCCCATAGGACATATTTTAGTAAGATGCATGTTCACTGCTTGAAAATTTTTAATTATATTGTGAGAAATTAAATGCATAATTCTGTGCTTAATCTTGCTACAGTTAATGTTTCTGAAGTTATCACATAAACGTTCGTTCCATGTTTAAATTTAGAGTTAAATTTAGAGTTTATAAAATAGATTTGTTAAACATCCGTCTCTTTTTATGTTAATGATGTATCATGTGTAGTTCGTCTGCGTCTTAACAAAATTTTAACGAGGACATAGAGTTTTGAATTCACACTACCCTCTACTGACTTGTGATAAAAAGAAATACAATTTGTAACATTTGTCGGAAGTTCTTTATTTAAATTTTTTGTACTGTATGTATGTTTATTACATACACCGTTACGGTCTCATCAGCACCGTTCCGCCTTCGAAAAGACCGTTACGCCCTTATATATAGTCTATACTTGTTTATTAATGCTTATAAATATATTGTACATGATTCTATCACCTTATTCTTATGCATTTTAATAGCTTATATAAAAATGTGCCAAATACTGACATAAGTTTTTCTAAAAGAACTGTAATATCTTTCATTCCTGAAAAAATGATTCACACCGTTACGGAATTTTATCGAAAATATATGCAACAAATATATATAATTCTACAAAATACACGATATCTTCATTGTTATTGTTATGACAATGTTTTTTAGGGTTAAAAATTATATAGAGGATATTTGTTTAGTTCAGTGTAAGATCGGAATATATTTCACCGAGTGAGCACCAAAAGGTATATTTCACGAGTGGCGCAGCCACGAGTGAAATATGAACTTTTTGTGTTCACAAGGTGAAATATATTTCGATCTTACACTAAACTAAACAAATTTTCTTTTTATTATATGCAAAGAAACGTTTTAAAAAGACATTTAATCTAATACTGAATGATAAGCGCGCCAAATAATAATACAACGTGACGTCATTTACGACGTCACGTCATTAAGTTGGTACCCAGTTCTGTGCACGCTGGTATTTCACTGAAACAACGTAAGGGGTTTAAATTCAAAACAGTGAAATTATCAAAGTGGTAATTTCACTGTTTCAAACAGTGAAATTACCAGTTTTATATCACTGATATATTTCTATAAACCACCGAAAAGCATGTAATAAAAAAATAATAATTGTTTTACTGTATTGTCTCCCTCGACGGTGTAGAGATTTTCAAATTTGGGAGTAATGCACAATGTGGAAATTGCGATGACATTTATTGTTCCACAACATACCTAGCTTTTGAATCTATGTTTCCGACATATATGATCATTATTAGCCTTGCATTTTCACTTTTAAGTTCTTTTGCAACATAGCAAGGAACAATATCAAATATTTACCCTTATACGAAAATCGGCAGTGAAAGTAATCTCCGCTTAGAAATTATATCGCTCTCGAACAATGTTTGTCGGCGATAGTCGTTTGAGCAAAAACAAGTTAAATGTTGATGCTGCACATCAAAGACGTCGCCAAATGATGTGAACAGTCACAGCTAATGTACAAAATCAGAATTGAAAATCGTTCTATATTACAGCTGAATATCCGAAGCACTAATTAATTTTTTCTCCATGTTCTTGGTATGTGTCTGAAATTCTGAAATGTTTGTCTGTTGCAACAAAGATTGAAACGTCTGGTCGAAGCAAAATAAATTGGATAACAAGTGAAATTGAAATGATTGGTAAAATTAAAATAAATTCAAGACAATATGTGCCGAGAATATGGCCATTTAAATATTGGTTCGAATTGCATAATGTTCGAATGATTTTGAGGACGAACTGTCTGTTATTTTACAAATAGCGAAAATATGTCTGTAATATCAAATAATAGTTATGAATAAATTGATATATATATCAATTCTTTGTTACGTATTGTGTACTTATTTATAAAAGATTAAACTTCTTGAATAAACAAAAGATTGCATATTCGCCTAGAATCTAGGTATGGTAAAATATCTAGGCAAAAGAGAACAATCGTCGGTCACAGAATCCTTCAAAATAACCTATTGCAAATATTTGTGATACGTTTTAAAATAAACGTACTTTTTTCACTCAGTTAATCTGTTTTATAACTTAAATGTTAATTATTTTAATGAATTACATGTCGCACACGTTTTGCCTGTTTTGCAAAAAAATATTTCCGCTGCGTCCGTAGCGCCAAAATAATCTCCGTTGCGTATTTTAGTGATACCTCTTGTTCTCTGCCCGTCATAAGTCTATAGACGGGTCTAGAGCTAAGTATTAAGACCGCCTCTTTGATAGTGGGCGTGGTTTAGGCTTTGTAACTTGTAATTTAATAATTCGTCAAGTTATATTGATCATAATTGTCCTGGTTTCCTCCCCCACCCCCGTCAACGAAAGCTAAATGCTAGCATATTGAATTTGGCGATAATTTCAGGCGGAGACGAACTTTAACAGAGGCGGAGCAAAAGAAGTGAGTGACACTGCTTCAGTCGTCACCACTCTCAACGGTTAAGCTTTAGAACAATCGACTAAAGACCGGCTCATTGGCACGTTATTAATTAGGTAGATAAAATTAGATAATAATAAAAAGAATATAATGATATTCAAACATGACACAATCACTTCAGTTAAACGTTTATTTTAATCCCTTAAAGCTCTGTGACATGTTGTACATCACAAAAGCTATTTTTATTTGAAAATTTGAAAACAATGTGATTTTGATAAAACAAAAAAAATGCACAAAATCAAGTCTAAAAAAATCCCCCATTGCTATACGGACAAATGCATATCTACTAGACGGCGCGTGCACTCGCCGTCTACTAATCCCTAAACCCTACGGCCTTCTGGCCAATTCCTACGCATCAAAACTCCGGCCTTCGTGCTTAATTCTTTCGCATCAAAACGACAAAGCCGGTGGTGTTAAATAGCGATAAACAAAACTGAGACAGATATTATTTCTTAATTTTATAATTTCACCGCAAAGTTATCAAAATACGATTTATTTGTCCACTTAAAAACATTAATCAATAAAAGATATCCTGGTCAATTACTTTTAATGCAATTATTTAGTAAATCTATGCTCATAAGTTTATACATCATGATTCGAGTTAAAAGTTGAAAATTTATTTTCAGTTTAACAGCAATTATAAATATTATTTAGAATCTTCAAAAACAAACGGAAGTACTTCGTAAATATTTGCAAACATTATAACAAATATGTGCATGTTGGGCCTTAAAGTGATCGTTTATATTTTCGATTTAAACTTAAGCTTGATAATTCGTATATTTAGAGCAAAATTCAACCTAAAACATACATCTTTTCAACCGAACATGATTAGACTTTTGTTGTTTTATATGGCAACCGTCTCATCTTATCAAGCAGACAAATATATTATGACTATAAGTTAAACAAATTGCGTTGTTTTGCTAGGCACTTAATGTCTGTGGGAATTATTAGCGGGATAATATAAATTATTCTTAAATCAATATAAAACCCTGAAGATTTTTATGATATGGCGGAGGGTTTGTTTATGATATCTATTACATTTCTCAGTTCGTATATTTATTCCTGTTGTCTTCATTTTATATATTCCCGGAAAAAAGCAACACTGCAGAAAAGATGCATAGATATTAAATATAAAAATAAACAAGAGGGCCATGATGGCCCTGAGGTCGCTCACCTGTATATAGGCCCCCGGAGCGGGGCCAGTTTAAACCCCAGGGCTTTTATTTGAGCAAACTTGGAAGACACCCATTAGAAGATGTTTCACAATGTTAAGTTTTTACTACACACCTATAATGAAAAACAATGACCTCCCCCCCCCCCTTGGCAGGGCCAATTTAAACCCAAGGGCTTTTATTTGGACAAACTTGGTAGACACCAACAAAAAAAAGTTTCCTGCTTAAAATCTAACCTCTAGCTCATTGGGTTTTTTAAAAGAAGATTTTTTTTAAGTTTTTACTATACACATTACACATATAGTTAAAAACAATGACACCTCTGGGGCGGGGCCAGTTTTAACCCAAGGGCTTTTATTTGAACAAACTTTGTAGACACTTACTAGAAGATGTTTCATTCTTAATATCTAAACTCTAGCTATTTGGGTTTTTTCAAAGAAGATTTTTAAGTTTTTGCCATACACATATAAGGAAAATCAATGACCCCCAGGCCAAAATTTTGACCCCAGGGCTTTTATTTGAACAAACTTTGTAGACACCCATTAGAACATGTTTCATGCTAAATATCTTAGCTCTAGCTCTTTGGGTTCTTTAAAAGAAGATTTTTTAAGTTTTTACTATATGCATATAGAGAAAATCAATGACCCCCTGGGGCGGGGCCAATTTTGACCCAAGGGCTTTTATTTGAACAAACTTAGTAGACACTCACTAGAAGATGTTTCATGCTTAATATCTAAACTCTAGCTATTTGGGTTTTTTCAAAGAAGATTTTTTAAGTTTTTGCCATACACATATAAGGAAAATCAATGACCCCCGGGGCGGGGCCAATTTTGACCCCAGAGCTTTTATTTGAACAAATTTTGTAGACACCCATTAGAACATGTTTCATGCTAAATATCTTAGCTCTAGCTCTTTGGGTTCTTTAAAAGAAGATTTTTTAAGTTTTTACTATATGCATATAGGGAAAATCAATGACCCGCTGGGGCGGGGCCAATTTTGACCCCAGGGCTTTTATTTGAACAAACTTGGTAGACACCAATTAGAAGATGTTTCATGCTAAATATCTTAGCTCTAGCTCTATTGGGTTCTTTAAAAGAAGTTTTTTAAGTTTTTACTATATGCATATAGGGAAAATCAATGACCCCCTGGGGCGGGGCCAATTTTGACTTCAGGGATTTTATTTGAACAAACTTGGTAGACACTCACTAGAAGATGTTTCATGCCAAATATCTAAGCTCTAGCTCTTTGGGTTTTTTAGAAGAAGATATTTAAAGTTTTTTCTTTTGGTTGCCATGGCAACCAGAGTTCTGCATGGAATTAAATTCTTTGAACAATTTTTAAAGGTGACCACCAAAGGAACATTCCTGTGAAGTTTGGATGAAATTGGCTTAGTGGTTTATGAGGAGATGTCATTTAAAGTAAAAGTTTACGGACGGACGACGGACGGACGGACGACGGACGGACGCCGGACGAAAAGCGATCACAAAAGCTCACCCTGTCACTTTGTGACAGGTGAGCTAAAAATCGTATGTAAACAAGAAGTAAACCGAATCTTAGAACTAGAATCGTAAGAGGGGAATATATCACATTCGTGAACATTAAATATGATAAACAAGATCAGCAATGAAAGGCGGCGTGCAATGAACGCAACCCCCACACGACCAGCAACAAGAGGTCTATGCAGACTGTACACAAGAGGGGGAAGCCACTATATAGTACAAAACTGGTGCTGTTTAGAATAGTGTAGTCATTTTCAGCATCATTTCTAAGACAAAACGTTGCTCGATAGCAATAAGTATTTTATATTGGATCTCCTTCAGTATATGAGCCGTTTTATCACATACTGTAAAACCTTAGAAATTGTTTGTATAAGAGCGGACTTCATGTACAGACTCAATCAAACCGAGTCTGCAATCATTATGTAATTTGTTTGTGATTTATGCTTCTAAGTGATCACTTTTTTCCAGATTTTCAGTTACATGCTATTTCAATTTCACGCATTGTCTGATCTATGCCTTGAATAAAAAGCCATGTTTTCATCACCTGGGAATACGGAAGGTAAACTCCTACCTAAATATGTTAATATTGTTACTATCCTTGTGTATCTTCATTTGTCGATTATGGCACGAAAAAGTCGAAAAAATCGGATTACAGTTTTAAGCAGTTTTTCAGAATTTGTTGCAAATGTGAAGCAACACAGCTTCCATTCTCTTTCTATAATTATGTTAATAACTTAATCGATTTTTCCAAACTAAAAAATTTTGTGAAGCTGAATATGTCTGGTTTTAGATAAGTATTTGCTTTTTCTACAAATTGAATCCTTTTTATTTAATTGGCGATAAATTGTAGCGTATTTGTTGACTTTTGCAATCGATTTTGATATTTACCACTAAATCAAGCCCAAGGCGCGTTTGCTGTATCAAACTCCCGTCTTTAATACAAAATATAGACTTCCCTCTACTTGTATTTGAGTAGTCGATTAATTTATGATGAAGTAATAAGTTGAAACATTACCTTGGGTGAACTCGACGTTTACCTTCTTACTTTCGTACTTTTAAGGGGCTTTTTCCGGTGAACGCTGTACAACAGTGAAAACTCGACACGTGATAACGCAAAAAGTACTGAAAATATTTTTATGAAACTTGATATACGGATAGATAGCAGTCTGGAGCTTATACACGTCTTTTTCTTCCTTTGTTGAAAATTCTGGTCGCTATGGCAACAAATAGACTGAAAATATGGCAAATGTAACATGAACTGTGATCCAGTGAAAACGCAAAATGTACTGAAAATATTTTTATAAAACTTGAAATATGGGTAGATGGTAGTCCGGACATTATGCAAAGATTTAGCTGAATCATTTATCAAAATATTCATTGTTGAGGCAGCTTGAAACCATATTAGACTTCCAGACACAACTTTGGTCCCAGACAACATACCAGATCACTCAAGTATGTCCTTAGAAGACATTAGAATTAGGATGTCAGAGCAGTTCACACATACATGTATTTTTAATAATATTAACTCTGTAACCTGAGAGGTGCACTGATAATGAGCAAAACAATAATGATTGTGTAAACACTTATGCAAATCTGGTTGTTAAGTTGGGACTCATTTATTTGGAATTATGCAACATAGTGAAAAGGCCAAACAGGGACAAACTGCTTAGACTGATAAAATACATAATGCTGATTTTGAAAGGGCATAACAATAATTCAAAATATATATTGGAAATGTTAAGACTGTTGTGTAAAGTTCAGTAGAAAATGGTTAACACAAACTACTGGTTTATATGTGTAAAAAGCATGGATATTAATATTACAACTCATAACTTCGATCAAAATATGCCATATTTTGCTGATAAATTGATGTGAAAAACACGACATACGACAGAAATAAATTATGTAAATATTATATGTGATATTTGGGTAATCTTTTTACAAAGGACCTCCTGGTACAAAGTACCTTCAAAATAATAAGTTCATAGTTTATGGTTCCCCTTTTCACTGTATTTTCTTTGAAAATATGCTAATATGGTATAAAACTATTCAATTAAGATTAATTTAATAATCGTTTTTCTTATTCTACGCCGATTGTTGTAATATTGTTATTTGATCGTATTTTGTTTTTACGTGTATATGTTTTGTAATTGTATGACTTATAATTATTTTATTATCTGTTCAGAACATATTACGATTTCATTTGGTATTAAATTTGTCAAACCTACGGACAGAGTTTGTCTTTTCAGAGCTCTTTTGGGAAAAAGTACTTAGCCCAGTTTGGGATTTTTACTTTTGCGTGATCAACTTTTTTCAAATCGGGGGAAAACATCTGGTACCCTCTGAAACCTCCTTTGAGGCTCTTTTGGTACAATATTTGAGTTAATTCAAACTATCACAAATATCAATCACAGCAAAATAAAGAATAAAAAATAAGAATAAAAGTATCTAATTGCTTAATATTTTTCTGTGAAATGAAGTGCTATTCATTAGCGACGACAACGTTTTGCCTATTATTCGTTTTGCCATTCTGCTCAATGGTAAAACCAGCCTCTATTTATGATACAATTTCCAAAAAAATCCTACATAAACAAAGATTTATACATTTCTTTAATAGAAAAATACATCTATTCAATAAGTCTTTAGATTTGAATTATCGCTAAATGATTTTGTATCGCCGAAAGTTCTCATGAAAATGCCAGTAATTTACTTCCTCATACAAGATCGGCCATATTGTTTACATTAACACCGATGTAAAAAAAACGTTAAATCACGCGTTAACAGGGACTTGTGGGTGACTTGTGGGTAATCAGTCATCCATGAGCTTGCAGACGATTTATTTGGCGACCTCTATGTGTTTTCCTTGTTGTTTTACCCTAACTCTTCCCTATTTTAAACCCCAAACAAGTTAAAGGGACTGCAATATTTTACGCCTGTTTACGCACCAAAATGATAAATTTTAACCTTTTCCCTTGCTAATGAGTGGGGCCCCGAAGCACTCGCAAGCCCCGGCAATGCATATTTAAAACATGTGGTAATCCGCGGACTGAAGAAAATTATTCCTCCCGATGTTCGCCGCTAGGTGGCGCGCTCATTCGGTTTATCCGAATTTGTGCAAGTTGATGGCACTAACGTGTCATATTGAAGGTTCCATGATAACCGCCATATGAACACATCTGCGGATGTTTCAAAATTCTAATTTTTACCAGTTCATGTTAAATGTTGAATTCTGCCTAAGCCGGTGCTAGGGGGTGTGAACGGTAGTTTGCACTTAGACAGTACCGTCCATGAACAGGCTCAATCAAACCGAGCCTGCAACATTTTCAATTTTGCCGTGTTGGGCTTTTTTTAGGGATTCTTATTTTACTCTATTTTATCGCCACATCAGCGTTGTTTGGCAGTGTGGAGGCTGTAAAAAGTCGCCCCGTACATTCAATCAGGGATGTTATATTTCCGATCCTTAAAGATCGTTCAGCACGACATTATTGTTGTGCTTGTGGTATTTTAGTTCTATCTAATCGGCATCTTTCTTGTTGGGTGGTTCCAGTATTCCTCACTTGAATACTGTTGAATCACCCTTAGGATATGAGGCCTGCTTTTTTAAATTTGTCTTTTGACGTTATATCTGTGATATGCAGGCTTCATAACCTCAGATCCCCTTTCAAAATTCCATTTTATTTAGTTCCACCCATTGCTTTCTCGTTTAGGGCACACCCATTTTTTTACTTGGGGACCATCTGCCGCTTTTCATGAAATGGCACTAACGGTCACATTGAAGGTTCCATGATAACCGCCATATGAACACATCTGCGGATGTTTCAAAATTCTAAATTTTACCAGTTCATGTTAAATTCTGCTTAAGCCGGTGCTAGGGGGCGTGGACGGTAGTTTGCACTTTACAGTACCGTCCATGAACAGGCTCAATTAAACCGAGCCTGCAACATTTTCAATTTTGTCGCGTTGGGCTTTCTTTAGGGATTCTTATTTCACTCTATTTTTTCTGCCTTGCTTCGTCGGGCCCTTGTAGGTAATTTTCTTGTTGCTCTGTCTTCCTTCAGGACATTGAGTACTTTTGTTATGGTCATTGGGTTTACTTTAATATGTTTCTACATGATCATTTTAGTGTTTTACTTATTTAACCTTTTGTAACCATTACAACTGTTAGAATTTCACTTGGCGGGGATTCATTTTATTTACACTGTCTCGTTTATAGGAACATGGTGGGGCTTAGAGCGAGGTTTGGTGCACCATTAACCGATTTAAACTCCCCCAGCAGTCATTATTATGCTGCTGACCGTTCCAAGGCGGCGCCCCTCTGATGTACGTCTATGTTGTTTTCTTTGAATTCCTAATAAGTTACAAATTATTGATCATTTAGTGATTAACCTGTCCGTGCTCTGTCTTTGCCCTGTTCTGTTTTTGTTTGGGGTCCGCCTGGGCTCCGTGCCACTGGTTCTTGTTGCTGGGTCATATGGGGGTTGCGTTCATTGAACGCCGCCTTTCATTGTTGATCTTGTTTATCATATTTCATACTGTTTTGGTGACACTTTTGCTTGTGTCCCTTCTTGTTTTCTCGTCAACGGTAAGTATCTTCCCCATTACCCCTAGTTTTTATTTCTTTTGAATACCCCTCCCCTTCCCCCGGTCTCCTGTCCCCTTTCCCTTTGACTGTTTGGGCCAATAGTCAATCATTTATTTGTTTTCTTTGAATTCCTAATCAGTTACAATTTATTTATCATTTAGTGATTAATCTGTTTTTGCCCTGTCCTGTTTTTGTTTGGGGTTCGCCTGGGCTCCTTGCCACTGGTTCTTGTTGCTGGGTCATATGGGGGTTGCGTTCATTGAACGCCGCCTTTCCTTGTTGATCTTGTTTATCATATTACTGTAACCCAACGAATATTCGCGACCAATTAATATTTGCTTTATTCGCGGATTGCCACGAAGCGCGAATATTTGTTTGCGCGAATAAGTCCGCACGATTTCGCGAATAAATTGGAGAGAAATTTTTATTTTAGACGCTGTTCATGCAAAGCTACTTGACCGGATATATTCGAATTTTACGGGCACCTGTTAGGAAGTAATGAATTGTTATGAATATTGCCATAAAGCAATAAAAACACAAACTAAGTAAACTACTACTATTTTATAAATATCAAAAGAACTCTATGTCAATATAGCAATCAAAATAAACATCCACATTTTAATACAGTTTATGAAATACGTACTAGTAGGCCTATTGTCAATCACGTTCCGTATAGGGTACTATACGGGTCAATTTGTGTCAGTTTAAGTTTCTTCATATTTACACTTCTATACTAAGTATATGCATACAAAGTACTCGCACTTAATTTAGAAGTCCTTGATAAGCGGCGTATAGTCCCCAAGTAAAAGAATGCGTGTGCCCTAAACGAGAAAACAATGGGCGGAACTAAATAAAATGGAATTTTGAAAGGGGATCTGAGGTTATGAAAATCTGGAAACAAAGTGATCCCTCGGAAGCATTAATCACAACAAATTACAAGAGAACTGCAGAGCCTGCATATCACAGATAAGACGTCAAAAGACAAATTTAAAAAGCAGGCAACATATCCTAAGGGTGATTAAACAGTATTCAAGTAGGAATACTGGAACAACCCAAATTGAACAAGAGGGCCATGATGGCCCTGAAGTCGCTCCCCTGTATATAGGCCCCCAGAGCAGGGCCAGTTTAAACCCTAGGGCTTTTGTTTGAACAAACTTGGTAGACACCCATTAGAAGATATTTCATGCTTAACATCTAAGGTTTGGCTCTTTGAGTTTTTAAAAAAAAGTTTTTTTAAGATTTAACTATACACATATAGTTAAAAGCAATGACACCCCTAGGGCGCGGCCAGTTTTGACCCCATTTGACACTCATTAGAAGATGTTTCATGCTTAATATCTAAACTCTAGCTATTTGGTTTTTTTTTAAATCAGATTTTTAAGTTTTTGCTATACACATATAAGGAAAATCAATGTCCCCCAGGGCAGGGCCAATTTTGACCCTAGGGCTTTTATTTGAACAAACTTTGAAGACACTAACTGGAAGATGTTTCATACTCTAGCTATTTGGGTTTTTTTCAAAGAAGTTTTTTTAAGTTTTTGCTACACATAAATAAAATCAATGACCCCCGGGCCGAGGCCAATTTTGACCCAAGGGCTTTTTATATGAACAATCTTTGTAGACACTCACTAGAAGATGTTTCATGCTTAGTAACAAAACTCTAGCTATTTGTTTTTTTTTTCAAAGAAGATTTTTTTTAAAGTTTTTGCTTTACACATATAAGGAAAATCAATGACCCCCGTGGCAGGGCAAATTTTGACCCCAGGGCTCTTATTTGAACAAATTTGGTAGACACCCATTAGAACATGTTTCATGCTAAATATCTTAGCTCTAGCTCTTTGGGTTCTTTAAAAGAAGACTTTATAAGTTTACTATATGCCTATAGGGAAAATCAATGACCCCCTGGGGCGGGGCCAATTTTGACCCCAGGGCTTTTATTTGAACAAACTTGGTAGACACCCATTAGAACATGTTTCATGCTAAATATCTTAGCTCTAGCTCTTTGGGTTCTTTAAAAGAAGATTTTTTATGTTTTTACTATATGCATATAGGGAAAATCAATGACCCCCGGGGCGGGGCCAATTTTGACCCCAGGGCTTTTATTTGAACAAACTTGGTAGACACTCACTAGAAGATGTTTCATGCCAAATATCTAAGCTCTAGCTCTTATGGTTTTTTAAAAGAAGATATTTAAAGTTTTTTCTTTCGGTTGCCATGGCAACCAGAGTTCTGCATGGAATTAAATTCTTTGAACAATTTCTAAAGGTGACCACCAAAGGAACATTCCTGTGAAGTTTGGATGAAATTGGCTTAGTGGTTTATGATGAGATGTCATTTAAAGTAAAAGTTTACGGACGGACGCCGGACGAAAAGCGATCACATAAGCTCACCCTGTCACTTTGTGACAGGTGAGCTAAAAAGTATACACAACAATAATGTCGTGCTGAACGATCTTCAAGGATCGAAATTATTACATCATTGATTAAATGTACGGGGAGACTTTTTACAGCCGCCACACGGCACAAATAACACGGGTGTGACAATAAAATAGAGAAATACAGAATCCCTAAAGAAAGCCTAACACGACAAAATTGAAAATGTTGCAGGCTCGGTAAAAGTATAACACCAAAATGCTCATGTAAAAACATATAAAAGTAAACCCAGTGACCATAAATTTCGAGGGATCACTTTGTTTCCAGAATAAAGTTTTCAATGTCCTGAAGGAAGACAAAGCAACAAGAAAATACCTACAAGGGCCAGATTTGTTCAATTAAGCGCTTAAAACATGTGATATCAAACATGTATATAATGTTATGTCAAACACAAACATTTCAGAGATCGTACCTCCATAGCACCGGATATTGTGAAGAAAAACCATGGAGCTGGCATGCATATAAGGAATCCTTCACAATTGTTAATAATGATACCAGACGTCTGGTATCACCAATAATAGGATATAATCAAAGAAAAAGATACAAAACGATTACAGCGACTGTCTAGAGGTACATTCATTAGCATACTTTTTGCTCTTTTAAAAATCAGCAAAATGAAAATATTTCACGTAAACGTACATGCATTAAAATTGTATGCTATAAGATTTGAGTTTATATTTTTTTTAACTAAATGTAACACTATGTAGTGTTTATTTAAATACTGTAAACAAATACAGAGTATATTTTTTGAGTGATTATGTATCTATTATGTTATTTATTTTATGGTCACATCAGTGTTATTTGTGCCATGTGGCGGCCGTAAAAAGTCTCCCCGTACATTTAATCAAAGATGTTATATTTTCGATCCTTGAAGATCGTTCAGCACGACATTATTGTTGTGTATACATTTTATTTGGTATTTTTAGTTTCTTCTATTTGGCCTTTTTCAACTTGGGTGGTTCCAGTATTCCTACTTGAATACTGTCTAATCACCCTTAGGACATGTTGCCTGCTTTTTAAATTGTCTTTTGACGTCTTATCTGTGATATGCAGGCTTCATAACCCCTTTCAAAATTCCATTTTATTTAGTTCCGCCCATTAATTTCTCGTTTAGGGCACACGCATTTTTTTTACTTGGGGACCATATGCCGCTTTTTATGGAATGGCACTTACGTGTCACATTGAAGGTTCCATGATAACCGTCATATGAACACATCTGCGGATGTTTCAAAATTCCAAATTGTACCAATTCATGTTAAATGTTGAATTCTGCTTAAGCCGGTGCTAGGGGGCGTGGACGGTAACTTGCACTTTCCAGTACCGTCCATGAACAGGCTCAATCAAATAGAGTAGAGAAGAACAGAATCCTTAAAGAAGGTCCAACACAACACAATTGAAAATGTTGCAGGCTCGGTTTGATTGAGCCTGGTTACAAAAGGTTAAATAAGTAAAACACTAAAATGATCATGTAGAAACATAAAAGTAAACCCAATGACCATAACAAAAGTACTCAATGTCCTGAAGGAAGACAGAGCAACAAGAAAATCACCTACAAGGGCCCGACGAAGCAAGGCAGAAAAAATAGAGTGAAAAAAGAATCCCTAAAGAAAGCTCTTGATGTGTCACCATCTCTAACTCTGTCAAACCGCATTGATCAAACATTTCTTCTTCGATGCCAAATTGGACACACTAAAATTACCCACTCTTATCTCCTCAAGAATGACAATGCCCCATTCTGTGTAGCTTGTAATGAAAATTTTACTGTTTGAATGTCATGATTTTTCACAGGCCCGTATTAGATTTTATCGGGGTAAACTCACTTAAAGAACTCTTTAATACAATTCCATCAAAAAACATCATTGATTATTTTAAAGAGATAAATTTGTATTCTAGGATCTAATTGACTCATTTTTATTGTCATTTACAAAACATTCCATAACATTTTAAGCCTATTATAGCATTCGGCACGATATGGCCAGTTATCTGTTGACGTGCCGTAAAAATCCAAACAAACAAAATCTTAAAACCTTTTGCCAAAACCAGAGTAAAGAGCCTTGATATTTGTATTGTAACATGATCTAGTGGTGCTTCCGAGGGATCACTTTGTCTCCAGATTTTTTCTAAAAAGGTTCTTCAGATTATGACTCTAGGATGAAAAGGGGGGCTGCCATGGGGCTTATTGATTTAAAGGGACTCCACTGAGGATCAAAATAGATAAATACAGAATCCCTAAAGAAAGCCCAACACGGCAAAATTGAAAATGTTGCAGGCTCGGTTTGATTGAGCCTGTTCATGGACGGTACTGGAAAGTGCAAGTTACCGTCCACGCCCCCTAGCACCGGCTTAAGCAGAATTCAACATTTAAACATGAATAGTAAAATTTTGAATTTAGAAACATCCGCGGATGTGTTCATATGGCGGTTATCATGGAACCTTCAATGTGACACTTCCGTGCCATTCCATGAAAAGCGGCGTATGGTCCCCAAGTAATAAACTGCGTGTGCCCTAGGGCGGAACTAAATAAAATGGAATTTTGAAAGGGGATCAGAGGTTATGAAGGTAAGTATCCTCCCCTTTGCCCCTAGTTTTTATTTATTTTATTTATTCCCTTCCCCGGGTCTCATGTCCCTTATTATCCCCCCCCCCTTCCCCGGGTCTCATGCCCCTTGCCCTGTGCCTTTTGACTTTATGGGTCTTATATTCAATCATTTATTTGTTTTCTCTTAGTTCCTTTTCAGTTTCTAATTATTTATTCTTATGTAGTGGTTTGCCTGCCCGTGCTCTGCCTTGTGTCCTTTCCTGTTTTTGTTTGGGGCCCTCCTGGGCTCCTTGCCACTGACCCTTGATACTGGGTCGGGTGGGGGCTGCGTTCATTGAACGCCGCCTTTCCTTGTTGATCTTGTATTTTATCATATTTTATGTCACTGGCTCTTGTTACTGGGTCGGGTGGGGGTTGCGTTCATTGAACGCCGTCTTTCCTTGATGATCTTGTTTATCATATTTTATATGTGTGGGTGTGTCGGGGGGCTGCGTCCTGTGAACGCAACTTCACCTTGTTGATCTTTATTCTTGTTCTTTATCGGTAAACTGAAATCACCTTTTACCAAGTTCAATTAAAACTAAAAATGTTTGTCTTCACAAAATATGATAAACAAGATCAACAAGGAAAGGCGGCGTTCAATGAACGCAACGCCCATATGACCAAGCAACAAGAACCAATGGCAAGGAGCCCAGGCGGACCCCAAACAAAAACAGGACAGGGCAAAGACAGAGCACGGACAGGTTAATAATTAAATGATAAATAATTTGTAACTGATTAGGAATAACTCTAAATACAGGCATGCACCCATGCCTCCAGTAAGCGGCCCAGTGCCCAAGGGCTCTCTTGTTTCAAGTCTATCCTTACCCACACTGAATTATTATTCTGTACACATTTAGGGAGAGGGTAAATAAATCTTGTAAATACAACTGGTACATTTTGATGGTATACCAAATGTGTTATTCTCCTTAAAAAAACATTGTCTTAAAGCTGTATCAACAACTGTATGACTAATATCTAGTGTGTCAAGACAGAATATTTTACACAGAGTTACAAACAAGTCATACATTTGAAACTGCCATTTTCTGGATAAATTTCTTTAAGTTGACCTTACAAAATTTGTTTCTAGATTTCTTGGGATTTACACATACCCAACTAGAAATGTATTTTTGATATCACGAAGTGTCAAAATACATAAAATATCTTCTGGCGCTGTAACTCATTTATTTTTTGATGACATTTATATCTGCAAGCAAATTTACAACCCTTTTTCAGTATCCTGGCTCTAGCAATTTATTGACCGCCTGAGTTTCTTTTTTAGCCACTTATCTCTTCCATGAACTTTCCCTTCTTAACCTCTTCCTTGAAGTTTCTTCCCTTTATAATCCTCTTGAGCATTTACATCATACTACATTGTATTTTCTTTTGTTGTTGATTGTGTGACATTTTTAAAAAGTTTCGCCGGGTGTTTTATTTGTGTTATTTTGTCCAATATATTAATTATTGTGTTAAGTATGAATGTCATCATCTTCGGGTAGATTTTAGTTCTGAGCATTTTTTGTAATATCATTACCTAAACAAGAGCCGGTTGAACCGGGTGATGCTCCCCGAATAGGTTTTGGACACAGGAAGGTATACCTCTTGTTGTGTCAGAGTTATGTCACAGACAAAGTTCAAAGTGTAAAAACAACCCAAATATTGTGAACGACACATTGTCTAAATATGGTGATCATTTTTGTGAAATAGTTGTAAAATCCGATTTCAAATAACAAAGTTATGCGCCTGACATTATTTTGCTGCAAGGTCATGCTGTGACCTTGACCTTCAACGTAGTGACCTAAATGTTGCATGCGACACGTCAATTCAATATGGTGATCATCTCTGTGAAATAGTTGTTAAATCCGACTTCTAGTAACAAAGTTTTGGGCCGGACACGATTTTGCTGCAAGGTCATACCGTGACCTTGACCTTCAAGGTAGCGACCCAAATGTTGCGCGCGACACAATGTCTCATTGTGGTGATCATTTCTGTGAAATAGTTGTAAAATCCGACTTCAAATAATGAAGTTATGTGCCGGACACAATTTTGCTTCAAGGTAATGCTGTGACCTTGACCTTCAAGGTAGCGAGCCAAATGTTGCGCATGACACGCCATTTTAATATGGTCATCATTTCTGTGAAATAGTTTAAAAATTTGACTTCAAATAGGGAAGTTATGGGCCGGACACGATTTTGCTGCAAGGTCATGCTGTGACCTTGACCTTCAAGGTAGCGACCCAAATGTTGCGCGCGACATGTCGTCTCAATATGGTGATAATTTCTGTGAAATATTTTTAAAATCCAACTTCAAATAACAAAGTTATAGACCGGACACGATTTTGCTGCAAGGTCATGCTGTGACCTTGACCTTCAAGGTAGCGATCCAAAAGTTGCGCGCGACACGTTGTCTTAATATGGTGATCATTTCTGTGAAATATTTTTAAAATCCGACTTCAAATAATGAAGTTATGGACCGGACACGATTTTGCTGCAAGGTCATGCTGTGACCTTGACCTTCAAGGTAGCGACCCAAATGTTGCGCGCGACACGTCGTCTCAATATGGTGATCATTTCTGTGAAATATTTTTAAAATCCGACTTCAAATAATGAAGTTATGGACCGGACACGATTTTGCTGCAAGGTCATGCTGTGACCTTGACCTTCAAGGTAGCGACCCAAATGTTGCGCGCGACACGTCGTCTCAATATGGTGATCATTTCTGTGAAATAATTTTAAAATCCGACTTCAAATAACAAAGTTATGGGCCGGACACGAATTCGGGACGTACGTACGGACGGACGGACGGACAACCCGACGACTATATGCTCCCCCGAAATTTTTCGGGGAGCATAATAAATAAGGAAGAATCGCTAAAAAATGTGAAAAACAGCAACATTAATAATGTTGCAGGATCGGTTTGATTGAGCCCTAAACATAGATTTGGGGTTTAGCATTTTGTTTTACCGATGTGATAGTCATATCATCCTCAGTTAGAATTCGGGTTTTTTGGCAATATTTTGTTTTACAAAACTGCAAGGTGCATCATCTACAGTTGAGGGCAAATTTATGGTTTCACCTAAAAGACAAATCCTCAAAACCAGTATTTTCACAAGATAAATCTTTTTATAGATCCTTTTAGAACGTTCTTTAATACTAGAAACACTTAAATGTTCATTTACAATTTGTTCTATTCTGACTTTCGTGTTCTCATTTGCCATGTAATTCACCGTCTGTTTTATTTGTAAAGCCAACAAAATTGCTGGACACTACATCACTGGTCACAACAGAAATCAACACGAGTTGATCCAAAAAATACAGATTTTTCTTCCTACATTATTGCTGATAGATGCTTTACAAGATAGGTTTTCTGCATTTTTATTGCTTCTCTTGTAATTTTGTTGTGATTACTGCTTCCGAGGGATCACTTTGTATCCAGATTTTGATAAGATAGCCTGTTTCTCTTGGCAAGTCATTTCATTTCGGCTATGATGATCACAATAGTAAAATTATCTCCATTTTTACAAACTGACTGAATGTTTCTGACCGAATAGAGAAAAAAAGAATCCCTTAAGAATGCCAAACACGGCAAAATAGAAAATGTTGCAGGCTCGGTTTGATTGAGCCTGTTCATGGACGGTACTGTCAAGTGCAAACTACCGTCCACGCCCCGTAGCACCGGCTTAAGCAGAATTCAACATTTAAACATGAAATGGTAAAATTCTGAATTTAGAAACATCCGCAGATGTGTTCATACGGCGGTTTACATGGAACCTTCAATGTGATGACACTTCCGTGACATTCCATGAAAAGCCTTGAAGTGACAACAACGTTTTTTTTTTTGCTAGTAACTCTATCCATAGTACCGCTCCATACTTGATGAATATTCAATCTATAGTCTTTTTTTACAATATATTTTGGTATATCCGATATATGCAAGATGTCATCCTTTTTACAGTACTTCTTGAATCAGGATATATTGCCGTCTTCCCCTGTGCCCTTTGACTTTGTGGGCCTTTTATTCAATCATTTATTTGTTTTCTTTGAATTCCTTATTAGTTACAAATTATTTATCATTTTAGTGATTGACCTGTCCGTGCTCCGTCTTGTGCCTTGTCCTGTTTTTGTTTGGGGTCCGCCTGGGCTCATTGCCGCTGGTTCTTGTTGCTGGGTCGTGTGGGGGTTGCGTATTTTGAACACCGCTTGTCCTTGTTGATCTTGTTAATCATAATTTTTTTCACTTCAGTGTTGTTATATATTTATCATTGATTCCAGCACTTTTAAATGTTGAAAATTGAGTACCGCTCAAGCCGGTGCTTTGTGGCGTAAGAGATGTTGAACTTTTTTATTATCCCTTATGTGCAGACTCAATCAAAGCGAGAAAGGTTTTAGTGCTTCCGAGGGATCACCTATCTCTAGATCTATGTTCACTGTAAAAGTGCCCTTGGTGGAAAGAACCAATCATTATTGCCTTATTATCCCCCGCCGATAGATCGGGTGATATTGTTTTGGCGTTGTCCTTCCGTCCGTCCGAATTTCGTTTCCGGACTAGTTCTCTGCAACTACTGGCTGGAATTCAACGAAATTTTGTGGGAATCATCAATATCAAGAGCAGATGCGCATATCGTCAGCTTGTTCCGGTCAGACCCTTTAACTCAGAGTTATGGCCCTTGATTAGTTATGCAGTATGCATATAGAGTAAACATCGTTTCCGCGCTACGTCTCTGCTACTACTGGCTGGAATTCAACGAAACTTTATTGGAATCTTCAATACTAAGAGGAGATTTGCATATCGTCGGCTTGTTCTGGTCCGACACTTTAACTCAGAGTTATGGCCTTTGATTAGTTATGCAGTATGCATATAGAGCAAAAATCGTTTCCGCGCTACTTCTCTGCAACTACTGGCTGGAATTCAACAAAACTTTATGGGAACCTTCAATACCAAGAGAAGATGCGGATAACATTGCCTTGTTTGGGTCAGACATTTTAACTCAGAGTTATGGCCCTTGATAAGTTATGCAGTATACAACCAGAGCAATAATTGTTTCCGTGCTACTTCTCTGTAACTACTGGCTGGAATTCAAAGAAACTTTATTGGATACGAAGAGATGTGCATATAGTCGCCTTGTTCCGGTCAAACACTATAACTCAGATTTATGGCCCTTGATTAGTTATGCAGTATGCATACATCTCATTGGCATTTCCAGATATTACTATTTAACACAGAGTTATTGCTCTGTTATTGCCCTATATATTTATCAAGTTCAAGGAATGTTACTGTTTATGCCATGATAAAAATATAACTAAAGCCTTATGTCTTATGTCTAAGAAAACTGTAATGTTACGAGACTGCACAATATTGTTTTAAGGGTTTTTATTTTTTGCTCACCTGACGATAAAGTGATGGGGCTATGTCCGTCGTCTTGCGTGTCTACAACTGTGTTGTTAGCAGTCACAGTTTTGTTTGTTTGTTTGTTTGTTTCATTTTACGCCTTTTCCCAACAGTATTTCGGTCATATAGGCGAGTAGTTTCCTAACCATCGTTCCTGGAGAGTTACACAAGTACTAGACTACCTTCCTCCGCGCTAAACTACCAAAGCATCTCACGAGGATCAAACCCACGCAAAAGAGGTAACTGGATTAGAAGTCATCGACCACGGAGGCGTTTTGATTGGCTCATAAAACTTTGTCAGAATGTTTGTCTCAATGAAATACAGATCGAGTTCGAAGATGGGTCATCTCGGGTCAAAAACTAGGTCACAGGAGCCAATTTCAATTGATAACTTTTATATTATCTAGACAGAAGCATAGTTACAATCAGTTTTAAGTACAATCATTGCAGAATAGGAAATCATCAGAAATTTATATTACATGAAAAATCAACGAAGCCAACACTGTAAAAGAAACAAGAGTATAAGGGAAAAGACAACATAATATATATCACAATCTTGTTTTTTGTAAATAATTTCTAACGTGACTGCTCATTATTATTGAAATGAATGTTTCCTAATAAAACACATTTCATTCTCAAAGCAAATTTAATACTAAATCATTATCCGATATAATTTCTTTAAATGCATTTATTCATCAATCTCGTGATCTGAATTATATGGTATCTGTGCACCAAGTTTCCAGCAAACAGAATTATTTATAACTGAAAAAATTGTAATATTAGAAAAAAATTAATTTTAATTTTTGAAATATCAAAGATTACTATACTTTATAACTTCTTTCAATGCAGTTATTTATTTAATCCTTGTCCATAAGTATATGACTGTGACATTATGTTTTGACTTCCCGGCAATCTTATTTTGAAAAAAAAAACGGGAACCTTAAGAAAGTTTTTAAGTTTTATCATTTTCATTTTAGACAAATATATAGTGTAAGTTGTTTACAAAAATATAAAGTTAATAATGAAATTCTTAATGATAAGCCAGATATGATTATCTAATACTTTAGATACAATATGGATAATCAATTTATATTATGCTTGTCACCGTTGCCGATTGGTTAAGGTCGTTGAATTTAAACCACTTGCGCCTCAACGCTGTGGGTTCGGATCTCGCAATGGACGTTTAATAGTTTCATGACGTGATGAGAAAGCTATCCAGCTATCTTACGTACGGAACGTCGGTTGTTCTACTCAGATGCCCGTTGTGCCTGAAACAATGCGCAATGGGGTACCTGAGATCTTCCTCTACCAGTAAAGCTGGAAAGTCGCCATATGACCTTTACTATATAGGTGCGACGTAAAACCCAAACCAAAAAATTAAATATATTTATTGTATTCACGACAAAGCATTTAAAGAATGAAATACATATGATTAAACAAATCAAGTGTTATATAGGCTAACAATTTTAGCGGGATCATAATTAAAAGTAATAAAATGAAGTTCATAAACCTAGAGTACATAATAGATAAATTCTCAAATGATGAGAATATTTCATCATAAAACTGTTGATTCAATCGTGCTAAAACGAATAAGACAATCACTTTCTGTTTAGAGTAAAATAAGATGTCTGAGCATAAAAATCTAGTTTTAGTTTTACAGCAACTGTATTGTGTTATTCACAAAGTCATTAAACGATCGCAAATACTTCGTAATTATTTGCTGATATGATTACTAAGTGTGCATGTTGGCCTTTAAAATGATTGTTCAAATTTTAACTTGAGACTAGTTCTTATATTTAGAGCAAAATACAACCTAAAACATATATTTTTTCTACCGAACTCGATTGAACTTTTGTTGTTTTATAAGTCTCTCGTACCAAACAGACAACTATATTATGACTATAATTGAAACAAACTGCATAGTTTTGCTGGCACTTATAATGTCTGTGGGAATTAGTAGCGGGATAATGTAAATTATTCTTGAATCAATATAAAAAAATATTTAGATTTACATCATATTGTTGAGTCTGTTTATGATATCCATTATATTTCAAAATTAGATTATTATTTACATGTTATGATTTTCGAGAAAATTACACAACTTTAGTATCGATGCATAAAGCAAAATTGACAGACTCTTGTAACCCGAGAGCTAGATATTCCCGTCTGCAAAGACAGCCGGGGTTTTATTCCTTTTTTTGTTAATTACATATATTAAAATTATATTTTGGTAAGAAGGATGTAATGGCAATGCTAAAACGGTCTTACAGCGATGCCACCAGAGACAGACTATCTAGCTCTAGGGAAACTGTTTACGTCGATAACGAGGCTCTGTCGTGTTTCTGCTCACCAGTAGCTAGATATTTCCAGTGACGGCAGGTGATGTTTGATTATATTCTTCCATATAATAATTATATCAAAATTGATATTTTTGTAAGAAATTTCGAAACCTAATATTTTCTTTTAGCACTTCTTTATTATCGCAGCGTATGAATTTATAACTTTATTTGTAACGTCTTAAGCACACAAAAGGCAATGCTGGTATGACATAATTTACATCACACTACCGTATTGATAGATCCCTTCTCTGAATTTTTGTTTATATAACAATAGATGTGACCACACACATTGACAATGACATATGCTCTTTTGGTAACAAATCGTCGCCTTATTCTAAAAATGTCCTAACTCCATTTTTACCAAAAATGAGATAACTGCACATTTATTTTAGTATTAGTTTGTTCTATCTCCAAAACAAAACTTGTGAAGATTTACGTCATACTTTTGTAGATATAGCGTCTGTATTTTGTTCTATGTCCAATGGAAAGTTTTGCTGTTAGCCTTTTTTCGTCGTATCTCCAACACATATAACACTTTTAGGCTAATATTTCGTGCCAGCCAATCAAGTTGAAAAATATATGTCATGTGACCTGAAGGGGCCTGACAATATAATTGTTCTAACTCCAGTGATAACAACAACAATCGTATCTAAATCAGCCAGCTAACTAGGAAAGTAACAGTTAAAAAATGATTTCTGAAGCATGTAAGTAATATATTTTAGGTTTTATACGTTTTATAAGTGAATTTATATTTTGTATTAGTATTTGTTTCATAGTATTATCATTATTTTATATATATTTCTCAAAGTTTCACAATCACATAGTTTCGGATAACTATATTCGGATATTCGTATGAACTATTTGGAACTATTTGGAGTATCGAACATTGTTGTTGTTTAATTGTTTATGATAATATTTTGTCCATTTCAGGTCAGACTTACTTACATTATCAGACGTTGTCCTTACAGAAATGTTGTCTCTTAGAACTTGTGACTGCAGTTAGCAGAACTTCCACAAAACTATGGAATTTTATATCAACAACATCAAGTCTGTGGGGAAGTTTTGACTTGCCATCAGTTTCAGATAAATCATTGTTTCAAGTCTTAAAATATTCACAAAATAAATAGATATTTAACATTCCAATGGGATCGGAATACCACTGTCTTGTCAAAACATAGATTTTAAATTTGCATGCGAGTTTCAGTGTTCTCCGGGTCATCAATGATTATATTTATTAGATAATAGCAGAATTCTTAAAGCACAACACGGCATGATCTAAAATGTTGCCGGCTCGGTTTGATTTAGCCTGTTCATGGAATGTCCAGTATCTACGTTGTGCGACAAAAACCAATATGGGAGATCGCAAAATTCACTGGATGTAAAATCTTGAAAACGATGATTTTGCAATCTTGAAAGATTGTTCAGAACTTGAGCAGATATTTTTTCATACGTTGATATTAAACCACAAACAATACTTGAGACTTTGAATGCATGTGGTATTGACTTTAATTGTGTGAATAAAAAAGAATTAATGGTAACATTTTAACATTGATAGAAACGATCGCAAATGTAAACTATGTATATATAACTCTATTGAATCAGAATACCACTTCCTTTTATGTTGTCCAATTTATACTGTTATAAGAACCAAATATTTAGGAAACATTTCATGGCCTACTATACAAACATTTTCGACTATATTGTCCACTAATAACAAAAAGCTTATTCTTAAATGTGCTCACTATGTTCATAATGCATTTAAGTTGAGGCAACAGTCTCTTGAAGATGTAACTGCTTCTTAATTAGTTTCATTCTTGTACTTTTTTTGTTATATATTGTATGATGTAATGTTTGTAACTATTTAACTTTTGGCCATATTTTTCATGATACTCTGTTAATGGCCAAAGGTAATGTTTATTTGCCGATTTGCCAATAAAATGAAATGAAATGATAATATAATTTATATCTGTATCATTTAATCACAATATTAGAGATGGTTACAATCATTTCATTTTTCATAATGGTTCAAAATATGTCAGTTTGTTTTAGCAAGTTCATTGATTAAAAATTTTGTAAAATGTTTGTTTTTCTTTTTTTATGGCACAATTTTATATTGTTATTATCGAGAAAGGCCCACGTTGGAGATCACGTGAATGAATTTACACTTTGACATAGTAATTTACGAAGATAAAGTGATTCAGTGTCAGCGGTTCAACCACTCTGGCTGAAAATGTTCTTTAGAATGTAAAAATCTACTAATATTCTATAGTAAAATTATTACTCTTAAAAATGCTAACTCAAAAAGTATTTACAATTTTAGCCTTACTTTGTCATACCTCTGCAAACTCATTTTTAGAGTAATTTTTTAATCTAAAAATAAACATTTTTGGTCTATCTCCAATTTTTTTTTTAATTTTTACAGTTACTGCAAATTATAAAGGTATATAACAAAGTGCTTTTATCACATGTTGACATCTATAATACCAATCCAGAATTCCACACTGTTAGGAGTTATTAAATAAAAGTTACAACGTCTTAAACCTTTAACCCCTTTTTTCCCAAAAAAGAGGAAATTGTAGATACACCATTTTTAGAATAGGGCGACGAAATAGGTTGTGGTGAAATTATTTATATATCCACAAATCTGATAATTAGAGTTACACAGGTCAGGGATCTATGCATTACACGAAGGTGTAAAACGGGCTGTTAAGCATAGGTGTAACAGTCTTAATATGGTCTCAACCCGTTACGGAATTAGACCCAACTCGTTGTAGTCTAGAAAGTAGTTCTTTAAAATTTTGAAGTGGCCCAATTTAAGTCATCTCTAGTTAGATTGGTCATAATTAAATTGTATTTATTGCATGTGTGTAGTTTTTGTGTGTTACATGATGAGTTAAAAAGTTGTTTTTTGTGTATTCTCCAGAAACTCATTTGTTGGCGGAAGGATTAAAGATGTACCACCCACCAGGAGTTTTTAAAGTGGTGAATTTAAACTGTGTTACAACAGAATGAAGATTTCTGAAAAAAGTAGATGGCTAACCTATTATATTTTGGCCTCATTTGACTTAGATAGTGTTGATGTTTAAAGTTGAAGACAGTATATAATTCACCAAGAACAGTGGAATCCAGAATTAAGCCTCAAACGTGACTGATTTACTATAGAACAAAGAGTACGAACATTCACCAGGCCGACACCAATATGCAAGATGAGAAAGGTGTTATACAATGAAGAAATTTTGGCGTTCTTTGCACCGTATATTCGCTTAAAGGTGTAAAGGTATGTCTCGAAACTGTCGCGTGTTTAAGTTTGCTTTGAAATTTGATAAATTGGTAGGTAACGGTAGGGTCCGAGTTTATTTTTCTCTAGCGGACTAGAGTATACATGTATGTCGTGCGGTCATAAGACGACCTAGTTTTGGGCTAGCGCCATTTGCCGTACAGTGTTGTAAAGTTTAATCATGGACCAATCCGTAATAAATAAGTAGATGACATTGTAGGCCAGAAAATACGAAGTTTCTCTACAACCAGATATTTTGCCTTACAATCAAATGCCTATAACGTGGTGGCGTCTACTTATCACATTACTGAAGCCATGACCGCTGAAAACGGAGAGTTAAAGTGATCAAACAATCTCTTGTATCATAGTTTGGAGACCTTTTTGTTGAAAATGTGTCAGGGTTAAATCGTATACATATACATGAACAGTGCGTTAACTGGAGTGCGGGTATTAGTTACCCGCACTCCAGAGCATGCCCATTGATTGGCTCATTTTTGCTGGGGTTTACATATTGTGACGGCAGAGAAAGGGAAAGCGACAGAAATATCATATTCAGATGTTCGTTCATTGGTTCATTTTTGCCGGGGTTTCATATTGTTACAACAGGGAACGTGTTTTTATGTTTGACTATGATACAAAAGAGAAAGAACACCAAAACACTCGGTAATCTGATTAATACTCGGGGGCTACGCCCCCTCGTACAAATCAGATAACCTCGTGTTTCGGTGCTCTTTCTATTACTTATCAAACGAAATCGATTACTATAGTGACTGCTGTTAAAGTTTTGCTATGCAAGGGAAAATGAAAAATGCTTCATGTTAGAAGACGTCAAAAAGGGAAATACTCATTCATTTATACACTTAATTACAGAATAGAAAGAATAGCACCATAGTTTGTTATTAACCAGGTTTTCAACGAAAACCGGGTTATTGTAATGCCGAAGTCGGCGGGCGGGCGGGCGTCAACTTTTGGTTTCCGCTCAATAACTTTAGTTTGCTTTGGCCTATTGACATCAAACTTGGTGTATGGATAGCTTATATCAAGAGGCAGCTTGGGATTGCTACCCAGGTGTCTGTGATCAAGGTCAAGGTCACTGTTACTAAAAATAGAAATTCAGTTTCCGCTCAATAATTTGAGTTTGCTTTGACCTATTGACACCAAACTTGGTGTATGGATAGCTTATATCAAGAGGCAGCTTGGGATTGCTACCCAGGTGTCTGTGATCAAGGTCAAGGTCACTGTTACTAATAATAGAAATTCAGTTTTCGCTCAATAACTTGAGTTTGCTTTGGCCTATTGACACCAAACTTGGTGTATGGATAGCTTATATCAAGAGGCAGCTTGGGATTGCTACCCAGGTGTCTGTGATCAAGGTCAAGGTCACTGTTACTAAAAATAGAAATTCAGTTTCCGCTCAATAACTTGAGTTTGCTTTGGCCTATTGACACCAAACTTGGTGTATGGATAGCTTATATCAAGAGGCAGCATGGGATTGCTATCCAGGTGTCTGTGATCAAGGTCAAGGTCACTGTTACTAAAAATAGAAATTCAGTTTCCGCTCAATAACTTGAGTTTGCGTTAGCCTATTGACACCAAACTTGGTGTATGGATAGCTTATATCAAGAGGCAGCTTGGGATTGCTACCCAGGTGTCTGTGATCAAGGTCAAGGTCACTGTTACTAAAAACAGAAATTCAGTTTCCGCTCTATAACTTGAGTTTGCTTTGGCCTATTGACACCTACATTGGTGTATGGATAGCTTATATCAAGAGGCAGCTTGGGATTGCTACCCAGGTGTCTGTTATCAAGGTCAAGGTCACTGTTACTAAAAATAGAAATTCAGTTTCATCTCAATAACTCGAGTTTGCTTTGGCCTATTGACACCAAACTTGGTGTATGGATAGCTTATATCAAGAGGCAGCTTGGGATTGCTATCCAGGTGTCTGTGATTAAGGTCAAGGTCACTGTTATTAAAAATAGAAATTCAGTTTCCGCTAAATAACTTGAGTTTGATTTTGCCTTTTGACACCAAACTTGATGAATGGGTAGCTTATATAATGAGGCAGCTTGGGATTGCTACCCAGGTGTCTGTGATCAAGGTTAATGTGTTTAGTTTTCATGTTATAACTTGAGTTTGCTTTGACCTTTTGACAATAAACTTGCTGAGTGGCAGCTTTGGATTGCTACTTAGATATCTGGGAGCAAGTTCAAGGTCATTTGCTTACAATAGAATTTTCAGCTTCTACTCATTAACTTCAGTGTACTTTGACCTATTGATTGCTGTCACATCAAAATTTGGTCGTTGTAAACCTGGTTTTCGTCGCATTGCGGCGCTTCTTGTCTTGCTAAATAAAACAGGTTTGATGCAGTTTTGTATGTTCAAACACTGTTGTTGTGGCAATGCCGCAACATTCTCGCCCTGTTTGTACATTTTATTCCATACCAAATTTAGAAATATGCTTGTATTGCATAGTAATCATAACTTGGTAAAATATATATAATGCTTATTTCAGATGGTGATGACTTTACATTTAAACTTTTAACATGAATAGGCAATTTTATTATCTTAACATTTATTCCATTTATGGCTTATTTAAGTGATAACCTAGATCTATAAAAATGTTAACTTTGATCCTTATTTTTGTTGTAAAACTTAGAGGTAGTTGAATAGTTTAACGCATAATTATGGATATTGGTATATACATAACTCTTTACAACATATTTGCCATTTGTTTGGCTTCAAATATTATGGGAGAAAGTCAAGGACAAAGCTCCGTTGTTACTGATATAAATGCTAAACTAATTGAGCGTCTGGAAGAGAATGATAAACTTGTACAATCACTACTAGGTCGCATGAAATACTTGGAGACAAGGGAAAAAGAGCTCCAAACTGAGGTTCACCAACTTGGCCAACAACTTCGTGATCAAGGACAACGTGCAACTTATCTGGAACGTCTTCTCAAACGTAAAAGCTGTACATGCTTTGCAAGAAAAATTCAAACGGAGGAGCTCAACTTTGAAAATGATAACAATGATGCCGCAAATATTAAAGCTACAACTTCTAGAAATATTAAAGGTATTAAATCAACAAATAATCTTATCACGCACTTTATGAAATTCCTGAAATACACTATCAGTTAATATTAATTGTATTGCTATTCGTTTTGCTGTTAACATTTTATCATTATTTGATTTATTTATTTATTTATTTCTGGATTGATTTATTGATTGATTAACCATCAAACAAACTGGTTGATTTTTTTCATATTTGATCTTTTATATTTGAATGAAGGTTTTGAGTCATTTTACTGATAATCAATATAGAAGTTATGTTTAAACAGTCGTGCTATGTAATATATATGCGTTAAATTACAAATAACGGTATTGACACTGTAGGTGAACCTTAGTGCCATATAACCGTAACTGTATTTCTTTATTGTTGCTATATTGTTTCTTACAAATCTTTCTTTAGATGACGTGATTAACAAAAGAATTCGTCGTCAAAATCCTGAGGACCCAATCGCTTTCTTCGCCGCTATAACTAACCACGTAACACATGCTGGAGCCCACCAAACATTTGTTTTCGACAATGCCATAACGAATCTTGGTAGTGCATACAACAGTCACAATGGAAACTTCGTTGCTCCTTTGGACGGTACGTATGTGTTTTCAGTGACTTTGATGTCATTGTATCATGCCAATGCGCATGTCATGTTCTACAAGAATGGTCAGCCAGTAAGTCGACTCTATGTAAGTGGTGGTGAGGCCGGATATGACACTACAAGCCAGACAATTATTCTGCAACTCACTAAAGGAGATGACGTCTGCGTTCAAAATATAGATCTTGATGTTTCAATGGCTGGAGCAAATTACAGCACATTTGCCGGATTTCTTTTGCAAGAGGGCATTCCTGCTACTGTTGTTCTCGGATAAAAAATATGAAATGAATGTTTTTGAAGCAGTTAAACATGTTTCTCAGTATATACATTTCTGTAATTAAAAAGTTCCTTTCAAGAGTATATGTTTAGTTGCAGTTATATAAACGAGTTCTTCCAAAGTGTGCGTTTGATAAGAAAAAATGACACATGATAATCAGCTCGTTGTTTTTCAAAATCAGATATAGATAAGAAATGTATTCAAAAATGAAATTGAACAGAAAAATACTAGTAGCCTTTTTACATTAGAATATTTGAAATGAAATTAGCATTTCGCGCATTCTGAGAAGTGCGTGCAAATAAGTTTCAGTCAAAGAACAAGTTAAATGTATGCACATCAAAAACGCCGCCAAATAATGTGAACGGTCATCAGCATTGAAAATCGTTCTCTATTACAGTTGAATATCCGAAGCACAAATCATTTTTTCTCCATGTTCTTGGTATGTGCTTCTTGTTTTATAATTAAGTTGCATATTTTAGTACAAAAGTAGAACCTAATGCATAAATTCACAAAGTAATGTCATGTCTGAAATTCTGAAATGTTTATCTGTTGCGACAAAGATTGAAACGTCTGGTTGAAGGCAAATAAATTGGATAACGAGTAAAATTGAAATGATTGGTTTAATTAAAATATATTTAAGACAATAAGGGCCGAGAAAACGTCCATTTAGATATTGCCGCAATTTGGTACGAATTGCATAATGTTCAAATGAATTTGAGGACGATCTGTTCTGCAGTGATCTCCCCTTACTGGCCGTAGCGTAACCGGAGTTTGGCGTCCTTTCTTAACGGTTGAGGGGTTCTCTGATAGTGGGCTTGGTTAAGGCTTTGAAACTTGTAATTTAATGATTCGACAAGTGATATTGATCAAAGTTGTCATGGTTCCCTTCCGCTCGTCAACGAAGAATTAATGCTAGCGTATTAAATTTGGCGACAATTTAAGGCGGAGCCGAACTTCATCAGAGGCGGAGCAAATGAAGTAAGGGGCACTGCCTCAGTCGTAACCTCTCTCAACGGTTAAGTTTTAGAACGATCGACTATAGACTGGCTCATTGGCGCGTTATCTATTATGTAAATAAAATTAGATACTGATAAAAAGAAAATGATATTCAAACATGGCACTATCACTTCAGTTAAACGTTTATTCTTATCCTTTAAAACTCTGTGACATGTTGTATATCAGAACAGCTAATTTTTAGTAGAAAATTTGAAAACTGTGATTTTGTTTAAACGAAACAAAATACACAAAATCTAGTCTTAAATTGTCCCCATTACTGTACGGACAAATGTATGCACGCGGCTTCTAATAAATATCATTATTATATGATCTAAGTATGCTGCAATCTCATTGGTCAAAACAGTAGTCAACAGAACCTTTCATAGAATCATATTCACTGCATGAAGTATCATATTCTTATAAATTTACTATTATAGTTAAAGGTTGCACCGCAATGATGATTATAAACTTGAATTACGTTTGTATGCGCAGAGTTCGCTTAGTTGTTGCACGCCTGACACGAACGTCTTTTTTTCCCGCTTCAACGAAACAGACAAAAGTTGTATATGTATATGTTTGTACTTTCTGTGATTTTTTAAGATTCTTATAGCCTATTCATGTAATAAAACAATTATTGACTAGTGTGTCATTGAATAGTGATAGCCCCGGTCAATATGTCATCTGCCGGTAAATATCACATCAT